>NW_027141850.1:0-17707 GCF_036365525.1 Heterodontus francisci
GCAGTCTGCTTGGGGAACCATCCAACAGTTCCACCATCTCCTTTTCCCGTAGGGCCTTGAAGACATTCCCTGCAGCCCACTGCCTGATGGATTGGTGGTCAAAGGTGTTTTTCTGCAGAAACTTTCCCACGAAGGATAGGTGGTACAGCACGGTCCAACTGGATGGAGCGTTCCGCGGCATTTTGACCAGGCCCATCCTTCGCAACACCGGGGACAGATAGAACCTCAGCACGTAGTGAGACTTGGAGTTTGCATATTGGAGGTCTACACACAGCTTGATGCAGCCGCACACGAAGGTAGTTATCAGGATGTGGACGATGTTGGGTACATTTTTCCTGCCCTTATCCAGAGGTTTGAGCATTGTGTCCCTCCGGACCCGGTTCATTTTGGATCCCCAGTTGAAGCGGAAAATGGTTCGGGTGACCGCCACGGCGCAGGAGTGGGGTATGGACCAGACCTGCACCACGTACAGCAACAACGTGATGACCAGGTTTTTACCCATAATGGAAAGAGATCGCCTCTCCCACACGCTCAGCTTATGTTGTGCCCTGGCTACTCGCTCCTTCCAGGTGTTGGTGCACGCTCCAGCCCTTCCGAACCATAATAGTTTTCACTATGTTTCTTCTATTGACAGAATTCATCCTATATGTTGCTAGAAGAGTGCTATAATTTTTCTTAACCACATTATTGTAAGTTGAAGTGTCTGAAAGTCTTTATTTAATGACTTTGAATTGTTAATCAGGCTCATTTTTAAAAACAATTATTTGCACCTTGCAGTTTCAAGAGGCCAGGTTGGGGTGTGGTGGGGGGAAGTGATATGTATGGTATTTGCATATCATTAACTGAACTCGAGGTGGTCCCCTGATGAGACAAGCACATTGCAGCAATGACACTCAAAGCTTCTCTTTCCTTACATTGTTCCTCTTTGAGAGAGTGGGCTGGAAATAAAAGCAGCTCATTATTATTACACCAATTTGACTGTTTATTTGGACAAAATATCTCCCAGTAATGTATCCCTTTCTCATCTTTCCAGATAGTTACTCATTCATGCTTGGAAAATAGTGAAATGACTAAAGCAACATTAAGTTGCGTACTAAATTTAGAACTGAACCAAGCTGATAAACTCAAACCCAGATTTGCATCGCTATCAGATCAATTTCTACAATGCAAGTGACAATCTGATTCAGCTCCAAATTTTTAATAAATAAGCCCCTGGTTTATTTTTCTTTCCTTATACAAAGTGTAAAATTCAAGAAATGGAACTTCAGTCAGTTTCATGGATGTAAATACCCTCCAATACCACATGTATCATTACTAATGTGCTGAATGGTGGAAAGTTATTCAACTGTAAAAGGCATCACAGCTGAGGGATCATCTGAGCAGTGGTCACTGGATTGTGCTCAGTTGTGGACGCCTTGACTTATTTTCCCCTCCCCAAACTAGAGCTACTGAAACCCAACACTAGCTTTGACTGAGATCAGTTAACTCAGCCTAGAGTGAAGATGAAACTGTGTTAATCAGCTACACTACCAACTAGTTTACAGTTAGAATTCTCTATGAATTAATGTTCAAAAATGATGTTCAAAAGAGTGGTGAGTTGTCAATTTGTACCCTCAGGCTACCATGCTTCTAAGTTGCCATAATTCTCTGATGAAGCACCAAATGGAGATCACTATTTTCCCAGGGTGGGAGAAAGATAGTCAGTGGAAGATTCATCAGAGCCAAGGTGTTGCCCAGCCACTGTCTTGATCATGGTCAGTGCAAGGAGGTCTGAGCTAAAGGGACAAAAAATAAGTTGGAACGAGATAAATGTGGGTACATCACATCATTGTTTTTTAAAATAGACATTTCGGCATACAATGAGACCAGTCAGCTTATTATATCTGTATCAATGCGAGTTCCACGTCAGAGCTAACTATTGTAATCCCATGAATAGTCCAGTAGAGATGCTGATATAAGTCCAGAAATTACTAACAATATTAAATTTACAATAGGCACTATTTGAGTGTAATGGTGCAGTAAAATTGCCGGTGTAGACTAGTACATTTTCCGATTCTTTTAAAAGGTGCTCCATTCAAGCACTACTTTCTTTGCATGTCACGTTTCTCAATTTCAGTGTGTGCCTATTACAAATTTAATTCTGCCTTAAATTCTCACTACGTATACCGAGTGTTGCAATGTGTTAACTTACACTGCCCTATATCGATTCAAACAACATTATGACCCAGGAATATAACAATAGCATCTTCATATAAGTAGGACTACATATCTTTTCCGCAAGTACTTTCTCATTCTCTCCAAAGGTGGTAAGAGCCGTTGCTCTATTTTACGGTGAGTGAGCATATAGAGATCGGGGTGTTTTCAGTCAAGACCCTGATGTCAAAGTCAAATGGGCGTCCCGACCCTGCACTGTGTGGGGAACAGTCACCTGGCTGTGATTCTCCCTGATTGGCCAATTAGTGACCAGTGGATGTGCTCACAGTCCAATTAAGGATGGAAGGCGGTCTCTTGAAGCTGGAGGACCAATAGGAGGCCTTCAAGCATGGACGGAGTTGCAGCTTGCCTATGCAGGTAAGGGAGAGTGAGGGCACCTCCATCTTGATGCGCCCTCTCAGCAGCTTTCACAAAGTTGAATTAAAAAATGGCCACAGCTGCTGGACCACGAAAGTGTAGGGGAAACCCCTGCTCAGGGTGGCCTGCAGCCACAGCTCTGGCTAAGTAGGCGGGTGGACCTCAAAGGAAATCTGGAGTGCTGGTTCCCCGTCTGCTGCTGGGAGACCGCCTCCAGGCAGCTGCTGTGCTCTCAACACCACAGGGGCCTGTAGGCCAGCTGGAAAATTCCAGTCAGTCTCTGATAATTGGCTTTGATTGGCCTTTAACTCACCTCAATTGGCTACCTATCACTTGCTGACTGGTAGCCCTTCTGCTCCTGCTCCCGCCTCTGGGAAATGGCTTGGTGGCAGGACGGTGCCGGGAAACTGGCACGCTGGCCGGCGGTGCAGAATTACATGCCTGCCCACTTCCATTCCCACCCCCGTACTGGGGCGAACGTTCTGCCCCAGATTTACTTCATTCAATTGGTACAGCTTTGCACAATGATACAAAATCAAGTCTTCTTAGGCTTTCACTCAGGTTTGATGGGTTCTGAGATGGCTGATAAGTCCAATGCATGATCTGCAGACTCTTGCACAGGAGGGGCAGATAGTTCTTGAAGGGTCAGATAGACGGGTAGTTTGGAAGTTTGGGTGATTAGCGCCCCAATGCTGGGCAGGTTGGCTTGCTTAAGGATGCTGCTTTCATCAGTGGATCTCCTTACCTGACTTAAACAAGAGATGGGTAATTTTCAACTGCTTATTTTCTGCCTGACAAACTGGTGCCGAAAATTAAATGCAGGGAGGAAGGGGGAAAGCATTGGTTGCCCCATGGAGGCAATTTTCGGGTGTGCCTATAACTGGATGCGTACCCTGCCTGCCAGAAACAGACCAGAAGTTACTTAGATATGTAAATCAAGGTCCTAGGTTAGTTATAGGAACCTGAATGCATGCTCAATCCATGTGCACCAGGTAGTGAGTGAACTAACCAGTAGACCTTATACTTGGGTGTGTAGGGCACAATTTCAGAATTTGCACATGACACAAAACTTGAAAGTATTGTGAACTATGAGGAGGATTGTAATAGACTTCAAGAGGACATAGACAGGCTGATGGAATGGTTGGACAAGTGGCAGATGAAATTTAATGCGGAGAAGTGTGAACTGATTCATTTTTGTAGGAAGAACAAGGAGAGGCAATCAAAACATAGAAACATAGAAAATAGGAGCAGGAGTAGGCCATTTGGCCCTTCGAGCCTGCTCTGCCATTCATTATGATCATGGCTGATCATCCAACTCAGTAACCTGTTCCTGCTTTCCCCCAATACCCTTTGATCCCTTTCGCCCCAAGAGCTATATCTAACTCCTTCTTGAAAACATACAATGTTTTGGCCGCAACTGCTTTCTGTGGTAGCAAATTCCACAGGCTCACCACTCTCTGGGTGAAGAAATTTTTCATCATCTCAGTCCTGAAAAGTTTACTCCATATCCTTAGACTATGACCCCTGGTTCTGGACTCCCCCACTATCGGGAACATCCTTCCTGCATCTACCCTGTCAAGTCTTGTTAGAATTTTATCGGTTTCTGTGAGATCCCCCCTCACTCTTCTGAACTCCAGCAAATATAATCCTAACCAACTCAATCTCTCCTCATACGTCAGTCCCGCCATCCCAGGAATCAGTCTGGTAAACCTTCGCTGCACTCCCTCTATAGCAAGAACATCCTTCCTCAGATAAGGAGACCAAAACTGCACACAATATTCCAGGTGTGGCCTCACCAAGGCCCTGTATAATTGCAGCAGGACATCCCTGCTCCTGTCCTCGAATCCTCTCGCTATGAAGGCTAACATACCATTTGCCTTTTTTACCGCCTGTTGTACCTGCATGCTTACGTTCAACGACTGGTGTACGAGAACACCCAGGTCTCACTGCATATTCCCCTCTCTCAGTTTATAGCCATTCAGATAATAATCTGCCTTCCTGTTTTTGCTACCTAAGTGGATAACCTCACATTTATCCACATTATACTGCATCTGCCACGCATTAGCCCACTCACTCAACTTGTCCAAATCACCCTGAAGCCTCTCTGTATCCTCCTCACAACTCACCCTCCCACTCAGTTTTGTGTCATCTGCAAATTTGGAGATATTACATTTAGTTCCCTCATCTAAATCATTAATATGTATTATGAATAGCTGGGGTCCTAGCACCGATCCCTGCGGTACCCCACTCGTCACTGCCTGCCATTCGGAAAAAGACCCATTTATCCCAAATCTTTGTTTCCTGTCTGCCAACCAATTTTCTATCCATTGGAATACACTACCCCCAATCCCATGCGCTTTAATTTTACACGCTAATCTCTTATGTGGGACTTTGTCGAAAGCCTTCTGAAAGTCCAAATAAACCACATCCACTGGCTCCCCCTCATCAACTCTACTAGTTACATCCTCGAAGAATTCTAGTAGATTTGTCAAGCATGATTTCCCTTTCGTAAATCCATGCAGACTCTGCCCGATTCTACCAAAAAAAAGGATTAAATTCTAAACGCGGTGCAGGAGCAGAGGGACCTGGAGGTGCACAAATGTGCACAAATCGTTGAAGGTGGCAGGGCAGATTATAAAAGTGGTTAATAAGACATACAGAATTCTGGGCTTTATAAATTGAGGCACAGAATGCAAAAACAAGGAAGTTATGATGAATCTTTATAAAACACTTGTTCGACCTCAGCTGCAGTATTGTGTCCAGTTCTGGGCATCACACTTTAGGAAGCATGTGAAGGCATTGGAGAGGGTGCAGAAAAGATTTACACGAATGGTTCCAGCAATGAGACAGTTCACTTACGAGGATAGATTGGTGAAGCTGGGGCTGTTCTCCCTAGAGAAGAGAAGGTTAAGAGGAGATTTGATAGAGATGTTCAAAATCATAAGCGGTCTGGATAGAGTAGATAGAGAGAAACTGTTCCTATTGGCAGAAGGGTCAAGAACTAGAGGTCACCAATTAAAGGTGATTGGCAAAAGAACCAGACATGAAGAAATTCTTTTTTACACTGCGATTGGTTAGGATCTGGAATGCACTGCCTGAGAGTATGGTGGAGGCTGATTCAATTCTGGCTTTCAAAAGAGAATTGGATAAGCAACTGAAGAGAAAATATTTGCAGGACTAGGGGGAAAAGGCAGGGGAGTGGGACTAGCTGAGTGGCTCTTCCAGAGAGCTGGCACGGACATGATGGGCTGAATGGCCTCTTGTGCTGTAATAATTTTATGATTGCATGAAAAGGTCATCAGCCTAAAACATCGGATCTGTTTCTCCCTCCACAGATGCTGCCAGACCTGTTGAGTATTGCCAGCATTTTCTGTTTTTATTTCAGATTTCCGGCTTCCGCAGTATTTTTCTTCTGATCTTTTAGGGATTGCAAGTGGCTACACGAAAAATGGCACAGAAAATCTTTAATTTTTGTATTGGTGCCAAGGAAGAGCAGGATTGTTGCTGGGCTGTCGCAGGGCACCGGTTCAAAGTAACTCTTATTTTCAAATCTTCCCTGTCAAAAAATGATCAAGAAATCCTGAAATGTATCAATTATTCAGTGCAACAATGCCACACAACATGGATATTCTGGCACCAGCCATGAGTTTGAGCATAGCCTTTCTTTCCTGTGTTCCCTGCTCCCTTGGTGCTATCCTGGTCAATGATGATGAGTAGCCTCCTTGAATATGTCAGGAGTTTGAACTGCTTTGTTCCCCATCCTAATATTGCTCCTGCCTTGTTATCCTGCAAGCAGAAATATATAAAGCAGTGAATTATTGAAACAGCATTTATGTAGGCTGCCAACTAAGTGTGTTAGTCTAAATACTGTAAGTTGTGCGTAAAGCTCAATCACTTCAGATGTGAAATTATCTGATCTGCTGTAAATGACTATAAATGGGGCTTTTGTGACTCCCCTTTTTCTCAAATAAGGCCAGCTCGCAGTTATAAGCTAGATGCTTGCAGCCTGCATCCATCAGCAAGGGCTACCTGGTTCCCTGGACTTGCAGTGTCCTTCATTCATCTACTGGATGGTTAGGGCAGTGATAATATCGTGCAGCAGCATAGGTTCAGGGGAATACTGCATGCTGCAAATTGCAGATCCATATTCCTTGTGTGAAGGTGTTTGAGTTGTTGCTATTTGCACTTCTTAATCATAACTATCACACAGGGTAGGTGTCAGCTGTGGCTCAATTGCAGCACTCTTGTTTCATAAGTCAGAAAGGTTGTGAGTTCACACCCCATTCCTGATGCAGGAATATAGAGTCACACCTCCAAGTTACTAACAACACCAAGTTGTGATAGCATAGTAAGTAGTATAGATAGCAGCAGCAAGTTGCAAAGAGGCATTAATTCATTAAGTGACTGGACAAAACAGTAGAAGGTGGTGGTTGATGTAAGGAAGTACGAAGTCAGCTATTTTGAACCCAAGAAAGGGAGATCAAAGTAATTTCCAAATGGTGGGAAGCTTAGAACCGTGTAAGAGCAGAGAGATTTAGGGATCCATGTACAGAAATCACTGAAAGCTCGTGGACAGGTCCAAAAATAATTAAAAGCAAAATACTGCAGATGCTGGAAATCTGAAATAAAAACAAGAAATGCTGGAATCACTCAGCAGGTCTGGCAGCATCTGTGGAAAGAGAAGCAGAGTTAACGTTTCGGGTCAGTGACCCTTCTTCGGAACTGACAAATATTAAAAATGTCACAGGTTATAAGCAAGTAAGGCAGGGGTGGGGCAAGAGATAACAAAGGAGAAGGTGTAGATTGGACAAGGCCACATAGCATTTGCTCCATGAACTTTTGGTCAGCTATGTGGCCTTGTCCAGTCCACCTTGGGCGGATGTCTGCCTTAACGTGGAGAATATGGTGGAAGTCTCGGCTCAGAATGTGTTACTCCCAGTGAACTTTAATATTTGTAAGAGCCTCACCCTCAAACACACACCAAAACAGTGGTTAGATACCATTCCGAGTACTGTGTTCCGTTCTGGGCTCCGCACCTCAGGAAGGATATATTGGCCTTGCAGGAGGGGCAATGCAAATTCATCAGATGATGCTGGAGGCATAAGGGTTAAATTATGAGCTTAGGTTGCTTAGATTAGGCTTGTATTCCCTTGAATATAAAATATCCCTTTGGGATGATGAATTTTGTTCACCACTTGGTGCATTCTCTGCAACTGCAAGGAGGTGCTTATTAATTCTTGCTTCACTCTGCAATTTTTGTGATAGTCCAGGCCAACCTGTCTGATTCACAGATGCCACAACAAGTTATTGCTCTATATATTTTTCTATGACTACGAATGAATATTTCATTAGCTGCATGCTTTACATAAGTCAGCGGGCCTCATTTGCATTACTCAATTCTACAGCAGCATAGGGTGTTGTGACATTAGGTTCTCAAATGTGCCAAACACTTTGAGGATGAAGGGTAAGTTGAATAAAGGGTTTTTTTTATTACGGAATAATGGAGTTACAGGAGAGTTCATCACTACACATGCTACCTGCTGACTAACACTGCTCCAAGTACTATATCACATGTTATGCATGTGTGGACTCTCACATTCATTGTTCAAGTGTCTCTAAAAGGTACAGGTGGTCTGCTGACTCAACCTGATCTTGTAACTGTGAAACTTTGCTGCGATCTGGAATTGTCAATTCCTTTCTCTTGACTCATAGGTTGACACTGACAATTATCTTGTACATGAGTGTTGTACGTGTCATTTTCCTTAACTTCATTCTTAGAACTTGAATACGAACCTGTTCTTGACACCATAGGAGTGTTGGGTGGGATGCTGTTAGATAACTCAGCTGACATCTACTCCTTTTCAACATAGCTCCATTCGGGATGGTTACCTTGTATGACTGTGACACTTCCAGAGGGAACCATGTCTTCTCTTGCGGGTGGATCACTCTGACCTTTTTATCATATTCTTTCATGGGATGTGGGTGTCGCTGGCAAAGACTGAATTTCTTGCCCATCCCTGATTGCCCTTGACAACTGAGCGGCTTGCTAGGCTGTTTCAGAGGGTAGTTAAGACTCAACCACATTTTGTCCGATCTGCAGAGGAGGTAACTCCATACCTGAATGGTTGTCATGTGTGATTTGCATTTTCTCTTGTCTTGCCAATAATTTATCTTGAACCGATGATGATCTGGTCATATGATGACTCGGGAGAGTGGTTCTGACATGCCTTCCGAATCTGATCTTTGCTGGGGATGGTAATCCTGTATCTAGAGAGGTGTTGCTTGTAGGTGTAGCATTGCTATTTGAAATCTTGATTGGTTTCTTTACACTTAAAAATTAGTGACTTTACCGTCTGCACCATCCCTCCTGCTAGTGCATTCG
This sequence comes from Heterodontus francisci, assembly GCF_036365525.1. Classification (NCBI taxonomy): domain Eukaryota; kingdom Metazoa; phylum Chordata; class Chondrichthyes; order Heterodontiformes; family Heterodontidae; genus Heterodontus; species Heterodontus francisci. The sequence continues at coordinate 8,954 of NW_027141850.1, forward strand.
ACCTTGGATAGTGTGGAGATGACCTGACATGATTTATAGCCCACTTTGCGCACTTCTTGGAATGATATACTGATATGCTGTGGACCGTTATCTGACACTATCTCCTCCGGGGAACCAAAAACACTGCAAATTGCACTCATTGTGTTTGTTACCGATGCACTTGATGTATCTCTCAGTTGGCGAATGATAGGAAATTTGGAGAAGTAGTCGGTAATCAGTAGCAAGTCGTCACCTTTAACAGTAAATAAGTCAGTAGCTATTTTTGACCATGGACGTGAGGGAATATCATGAAGATGAAATGGCTCGCTGTGCTGACTCAGTTGATGCTGTTGACATGCATAGCACATCCCTCACTGCTTGTTCTACGTCGTTATTGATTCCTGGCCAATAACCTGTCTCACACGCAAGTTGTCTTGATCTTTCAATGCACATGTGACCTTGATGTAATTGTGTAAGGATATCTTGACGAAGAGTTTTCAGAATTAACACCTGTCTACCTTTAAAAATGACGCCACTCAATATTCCTAACCCATCACAATATGGCCAAAAGATTCTGAGGTCTGCAGAAAACTTTTGCATTTTATCTGGCCATCCACTGATGATGAGCTGCCATAATGCCCTGAGGATAGAATCTCTGGAAGTCTGTTCTTGGAGCTCTTCATGTTCCTTCTGTCCAAATTGCAATAGGTCAATGTTGTACACGTCTTCTAGTTCGACATCTATTTCATCTACTTGGAAAGCTAATGGTACATCTTCTACTTCTTGGGGCTGGCTAGTCAGCTCAATGTGTCAGACGTAACCATGAGGTTTCCAGGTATATATCAAACCTTGCAAGCATACCCCTGTACTTTAATTAGTAGTCTTTGAAGTCGAGGTGGTGTGCTGGTGAGTGGTTTTTGCCAAATCATTGCCAATGGTTTGTGATAAATCTCGACAACAAAGTGTTTGCTAAATAGGTACATATGCAATCTGGTGATACCAAACACTAATGCCAATGTTTCTCATTCTATGTTCAAATAGATCACCTGAGTGGGTGACAAACTTTTGGAACCAAATGCCATTAGTGTACCTTCCTGTGACAGACATGCTCCAAGACCCTCTTGTGAAGCATCTACTTTGAGGATAGTTTCTTTTCTTGGGTTATAATATTGTAAACATGCTTCAGCAGAAAGTGACTGTTTTAACAAATCGAATGAGTGTTGATGATCTTCATGCCACAAGAATGGTGTTTCTTTCTTGAGAAGTTCACACAGTGATGATGCTTTCTCAAAAAACTTCGAGATGTATGGTACTAAAAAGTTAAACAGGCCCAAACATCTCTGTAAATCATCTTTGTCTTGATGAGTAGGCATTGATTGTAGATCTCAACTTTACTGGGATCCAGTCGTACTCCAGTGTCAGAATAGATTGAACCGAAAAAATTAATATGGCTTACATTGACAGCACATTTTCTGCTATTAAACACGAGATCTTCTCTTCTAGCCACCTCCATTAGAATGTGAAGATTCTTGTCATGCTATTCCTTGCTACTTCCCATGACAGCTACGTCATCCACAATGCAAACCCAGCCAGGAACACTCTCAGTAATATGATCCATATGCTGTTGCAATAGGTCTTGACAGACCAAATGGTAACAGTAGAAAGCAACACCTCTCACATGGTGTTCTGAAAGTTGTTCGCTCCTGTGAATCTTGAGAAAGGTGAACCAACCAATATCCGTGTTTCGCGTCCGACTTTGAGAAAAATCTGACTCTTGCAACCTTGGGTTCAGCTTTTCTAAAGTAGGGATTTTGTGAGAACATCTTTTGAGTGCTCGATCCAACCTTCTGGGATCCAGGCGTACTCTAATGGTACCGTCTTTCTTTATTACAATGGTTATAGAGCTACACCAATTCATGTGTTGCTGAACACAGTGAATACTTCCTTGTCATTCCATTGTGTCAAGCTCAGCCTTTAGCTTGTCCTTTATATGGACACTGCAGTTCCATGGTGGATCTATGGAGGGAACTGCGTCATCTTTCAGGTAAAGAGCAGCGTCTCTTATAAAACTGCCCATGGGTATTTCTGTTGCAGATCTTGAATAGACTCAATAAGGTTACACTCGTCTTGATTATCCAGCATTGGCACTTTACTGATCTCATGAATCGTCACAATCCAGAGTTCACTGCATGCTGGTAGTCCTGCTACTGCTGGACCATTGATATCAACAACATAGAAGACTTGTGGTGACCATACAGAACCTCCATATCTGCACTTCAACATCAATGGTCCCATGCAGTTGATTGGTAAACTGTTATATGCAGTGAGTCTAGCTCTTGTTGGCTCTAACATAGACTTGCATTTCACTAGGTACATGTCTTTGAGTATTTGTAGTGGTAAAATGTTGGTGCTTGCCCAGTATCTATCTTAAGTGGTAGCTTGTGCTTGCCACTCTTGGCAGGACATATGATTTCTTTTGTGGTGAAGGCTTCCAGTTGTGTGATTGCATCCATGTGCTGTGTGACTGTCACAGTATGGAAGGATTGTTGACCTTCAGTGCCTTCTTTGCTGTCCAGGTCTTTGTCTACCTCATGGACATGCCTGTGCTTAAACTGCTGTTTGGCAAAATCTTTTTGTTCTTGCCATTAGGCAGCATCTGCTTTTTCTTAATCTGTGGCCTGCTGTGGCTTCTGACTGCTTCTTCACTGCCAGATTTCCTACTCAGTCTCGCCCAATCTCCCTTTAGACCACACGCCTTACAGGTATCTCTGAATGCAGGATACAGAATGCAGAATGCAGAATGCATCATGGCTGATGCATTAGACTGCACTTGTTACATGCCTCTTCCGCTTGTAGATGAGGGTGATGATGCCTTTCCTCATGGATTCTGACATGCTGCCGGCCAGGAGCATACTCTCGTATACTTCCAGCAGGTCTGAGCCGACCCAGTCCCACAGGGCTGAATACAACTCAACCGGTAAGCCATCGCTTCTGGGAGTTTTACTCATCTCGAAGGACTTGACGCCCTTTGTCAGCTCGTCCAGAGGTAACGGCTTGTCCAGTCTCTCCCTCATGCTGTCATCTAAGACCTCTGTGATAGATGACAGGAAGGACTGGGAGGCCATTCTTCACGTCATACAGCCCAGCATAAAAAGATTTGCTGATCCTTAGTATGTTAGACTGTAAAGACGTTACCGAGCCATCCTCTTCCTTCAGGCTGCTGATCACAGAGCTCTCTCTGTGTACTTTTTGGAAAAAGTAACGCGAGCACATCTCATCCTGCTCAACGGAGTGGACTCTGGACCGGAAGATGATCTTGGAGGCCTCCGTGGCTTTGTAACACAGGAGTCTGTGCTCTACGGGCTGTTCCCAGGAACGCACACTGAGATAAACATCAACTGCTGCTGGAGGACCATCAATTCGGTGAAAGACGCCCTTTGGTCTGCCTGAAACTTGCTGGTCTTCCAGCGCAAAGAGTTGCCCACGACTGAGTGTTGCAGACTGGCACATTCCAAGGTCCAGGACTACGTGCTAAGGGACACACTAAAGCTTGGGGCAGTCACGGCAAAGGCTCAATGGGGAAAGACCACTATGTAAGGTCCCCCCACCAAGGTGAACTGAGGTGCTGGATCCATGGAAAACCCCTCGGGCTGTATCCAGCAAATTTGGGTTTGCTGCAAAATGTACATGGCATGTAAAGTGAAATGGAAGGGTTGTGAGGCAACTCACTCCTGTATTGAAGGAAACTGATCACCTTTGCACTCTTTGGATTGTCGATTGGGTACTGTTTTGAAACTGTTTTGTAATGTATTTTTCACAGATTTTTATGAATAAAATATATTTTGGAAATAAAAAAAACCTTCCAACAATAAAGTTTGCTCTCTGCCCACTGTGATCCCGACAATTGTGGACTGTCATGCACCAGACTGGTCCGGCTCGGCGGAATCCCAATTGAAAATTACAGTCTGAACTCCCAACCCCCCGCCCCTTAACAAGCTCCTCCATGAGCTTAATGGGTCCGTAATTGAGATGAGCAGCTTCCCCTTTCCCTCGCCCCGCCCTCACATTGAAAATTACAGACTGACATTGGGTTCAAATTGCATCCACCTTTTTTTTAATTCATTGGGGGGATTTGGGCATCACTGGCCAGGCCAGCATTTATTGCCCATCTCTAATTGCTCTTTAGAAGGTGGTGGTGAGCTGCTTTCTTCAATCGCTGGAGTCCATGTGGTGTAGGTACACCCACAGTGCTGTTAGGAAGGGAGTTCCAGGATTTTGACCCAGCGACAGTGAAGGAACGGTGATATAGTTCCAAGTCAGGATGGTGTGTGGTTTGAAGGGGAACTTGCAGGTGGTGGTATTCCCATGCATCTGCTGCCCTTGTCCTTCTAGGTGGTAGAGGTCACGGGTTTCGAAAGTGCTGTCCTCACCCCATTGGCAAAAAATCTGGCCCACAAAGTGCCATCCTGATTATTGCCACTCTGGGCCCCTGTCGCCCTGAGGTCTCTGACCTCTAACTTCCATGTCCTGGCCTTGACCTCTGACCTACCACCCTTCGATTTCCAATCTCCTTCCTCCCAAGCTCCTGATCCCTGACCTCCCTGCTTCTTGACCTCAAGATCACCTGACTCCCGACCTGTATCTAATTTTACATTGAATTCACCCACTCCAATTCACCCTCCCTCTCATTTCTTCCTCTGTTTAGTTCTCAATCCTTTAATCTCATTAGTTAAGGGGGGATACACTGTCCAGTTGTTCACCACAGTCCCAGAGGCCCTGCAGCCCTCACTGCACCATTATCAGCTCGCATGTCCAGCAACATTGTAGGCAATTTTTAAACAACTTAAGCATGCACGAAGAAGCCGAGCTAAAGGGGGACACTCCAGCAAAATCTGCTCCACTCCAGCAAAATAGGGGCCAGTATTTCAGATCAATAACCTTTCGTCAGAACTGGAAGCTGTTAAAGATGTGCAGCTTTTAAGAAAGTACAAAGTCAGGGAAAAAGGAGGGGAGGGGAGGAACAACAGGGAAATGTCTGTCATAGGGTATCTCCCCCTGTTATAGTTCTACCTGCTTCTACCCTGTTGTAATACTAAGTTCAAGAAATGATTTACGTGCCTGCTGATTACAAGGTACTTTGGTATTTTCTTGTTTACTTAATCTGTTTACCTGATACAAACAAAAATGATCGACCTGTCACAGAGCAATATTCCTCAATGGGGCTCTTATTTATTGAGTTCTTTCTTCCCATATCAAATATTGCACATGTCCTTTCTTCATTTTTGTTTCCAATATAACAAAAGTCAAAGGTGTCACTCTTTGTCCTCACAAACTAGGTTATTGACATGTACAGAAGGTTCAAGCCAAGGTCTTATTTGCTGGCAGAGATCCTTGTTCTATTCAAGCTGTTAAGTGTTCGTCAATGAGTTGGTTTCTAACTGTTCCATCATTGCACAAGAAGCATTATATGTTTGTTGGAGTTTCAGCATGAACTTATATATTTAGAATCCCTATTTGGAAACTCACTGAGTCAATATATAAATGGTTGGGGTGTGCATGTGTGAATAGAGGTCCAGAGTTATAACCAAGAAATTAAAATAATAAGCTAGAAGTGTGAAATAACCAGGAGAGGTTACTGTGAGGCTTGGCTTAGAAAATCCAGCTGATAATATTCTTTATTTTGTACTCTGCATATATTATTTACTTTGACAGATGTAACCCGACAATGGCAAATATCTCTGTAGAATCTTTCTCAATTTGTGTTCCAGTATTTCTTTGGAATGAATGATAAAAGCTGCATGTTTCACTATAGGGGTACTGTAATTCTGCTTGATTGGTGGGAATGGAGAAGGGAGTAGAATGGACCGACTCCATTTCCCACTCTGTTCCTGCTGATTCCCCATTATAACACCACTGATTTTGGTGGCAGATGAGGTTCCCATCGGACTCCAGTCAGAGTCTCATTAATAAATGCAATTCGGGGTTCCATGAGTCCATGAGACCCCAATGGTATTTTAACCTATTCCTGATTATGGCCACTCCACCAGGAAAAGCTGTTGGGAAGTCAGCAAGGCCCTTGAAGTTTAACTTTAAAGTTAAAGACCTTGTCCTAGTGGGGCCAACAGGAACAGGAGTGCGCCTCCAGCACTGTACAGAAAAGTCAAGGCCATTGGACTTCCCCCTTCTGCAGCTGCCAGAACCACACAACACACTCTTCCTCCCAGATTTACCTTGTTGCTGACGGGCAGTGGACAGCTTCTGACCACCTGACTTTCATTCCCCACCCCATCCCCTCACCCCCTACCCCCCTCCAGCCAGTTGTTGCTTTCATTGGTAGCAGGATGATTAAATCTTCCAGCCTCTGATGAAGTCTCAAGTCAGGATCTATCCACTCTGGCCGGAATTCGAATTGGTCCTATTACAATATGAGTGATAAAATAATAACCCCTTAGCCATGTACTAATAGCTAACACCTAATGAGGCTTCATGTTCCCTAACAGATCAATTTTAAATCTAGTTCTTAATATCTTCAACCATTATTCACAATCAGCATACATTCTTTGGCTGACACTCCAGTGCAGTACTGAGGAGTCTGAATTGATGAAGTGTCTTCTGATGAGACATAAATCATTTCTAGAAAATCAGGTCGATGTAAAAGATCAATGGCACAACTTGAAGAAGAGGCGAATTTTCAGTTCTGCCAACATCTTGCAAACAATACTACCAAAAAAAGTCACTTAACTCTAGTATTTCATCTGATGAGCAATCTTGCTAGATGTGCAAATTTGCAGCATTGTATATAACAGAGACACTTCAAAGTGACCCGTTGTCTGGGAAATGCTTTGGGACATTTCCTGGCGACATGAAAAGTATTTGAATGCAAATTCTGTCTCAGTGTCTCCCTCCCTCTTTCACTGTCTATACTGGTTGGTGCACTTGTTTCACATTGTTGTTTGATTGTTTGTTTAAGCTTCCTATTCTACTTTCTCTCTATTTTAAATGTTTCCTTACCACACACAATGCCCAGTCATGATCCTGAATGACACTCCTGAGAGAGTGGCAATTGCCTAATTTCAGAACAGCAAGATCAGTTTTCAGTTCTTTTCTTTAGTTCAGTTTTTGAAATTTTTCCTTTAGAAACAGACAAATAACAGAGCTCCTCATTGCTTTATAGATCACAATATCAATCTCATCAGTGTTGTATTATAGATAACAAGTCATTAAACTTTTCTTCTTATTAAAGTCTCTTGTGACCATCAGAAAGTCTAGGAGGACCAGACAGGTAGTGCCGGAATTCTCTGAGTCTATCTTGCTCACAAACCAGTTTTCCATTTAGGATGCCGGTGAGGGTGATAGTTCCTCATAGGTGTGCAGCAACAGCCAAGTTTGTGGCACCACGGATGACGTAGCTGCACAAGCTGGAAAGAAGAAGAGTGGAAGAGAAATAGTGGTAAGGGATTCGCTGGTTAGGGGAAGAGACAAGTATTTCGGCGGCTGTAGATGTGACTCCAGGATGGTATGTTGCCTCCCTAGTGTCAGGGTCAAGGATGTCACAGAGCTGCTGCAGGACATTCTTAAGGGGGCGGGTGAACAGCCAGGGGTCGTGGTTCACATTGGTACCAATGACATAAGTAGAAAGAGGGATGAGGTCCTGAAAGCAGATTTTAGGGAGCTAGGTAAGACATTAAAAAGCAGGAGCTCAGAGGTACTAATCTCCAGATTACTCCCAGTGCCATGCATTAGTGAGTATAGAAATGGAAGATTAGAGCTGATGAATGTGTGGCTGGAGAGATAGGTGCAGGAGGGATGGCTTTAGATTTTGGGGCATTGGGACCAGTTCTGGAGGAGGTGGACCTGTACAAGCTGGACAGTTTGCACCTCAATAGGGCCAGGACCAATATCCTTACCGGGAGGTTTGCTAGTGCTATTGGGCAGGGTTTGAACTAATTTGGCAGGGGAATGGGAACCTGAGGGTAGACTCAGATGGGGCAAAATCAGAAATGGAAATGGAAGGCAGAAAATTAGTGAGTGAGTCTGGAAGGCAGAGGAAACAAAGGATGGAAAATAAATAAAAAAGTTTGGCAGTGCTCAAGAGTATATCCTTCAATGCAAGGAATATAACAAATAAAGTAGATGAGCTGAGGGCACAGATAGACACATGGCAGTATGATATCATAGCAATTACAGAAACATGGCTTAAGGAGGGACAGGAATGGCAGCTCAACGTTCCTGGTTACAGGGTTTTTAGATGAGATAGAGAGGCAGATAAAAAGGGAAGGGTGACAATCTTGGTTAGAGGAGATATTACAGAAATGAGGAGGAATGATATGTTAAAAGGATCATCAAGTGAGGCAATAAGGATTGAGCTGAGGAACAAAAAAGGGGCAATCACACTGCCTGGAGTGTACTATAGACCCCCAAACAGTCAGATGGAAATAAAAGAGCAAATGTATAGACAAATCTCTGAGAAGTGCAAAAATAATAGGGCAGTAATAGTAGGGGCTTTTAACTACCTCAATATTAACTGGGATAGTTTTAGTGTGAAAGGAATTGAGGGAGTAGAGTTCTTGAGGTGCATTCAGGAGAACTTTTTTAGCCAATTTGTAGCAAGTCCACAAAGAGAGGGTGCAGTTCTGGACTTGATTTTAGGTAATGAAGCAGGGCAGGTGGAGGGACTGGCAGTAGGAGAGCATTTTGGTGGTAGTGATCATAATTCAGTCAGTTTTAACATAATTATGGAAATGGACAAGGATAGAACAGGAGTTAGAGTTCTCA
>NW_027141851.1:3615000-3655000 GCF_036365525.1 Heterodontus francisci
CACATTCCAGACCCTGAGAAAAAAAAATATATTTATATACACACACACTCACCACATTCCAGATCCTGAGAAAAAAAAAAATATATATATACACACACTCACCACATTCTAGACCCAGAGGAAAAAAAAATATATACACAGACACTCACCACATTCCAGACCCTGAGAACAAAAAAAAATATATATATATACACACACTCACCACATTCCAGATCCTGAGAAAAAAATATATATATTTTCACACACTCACCACATTCCAGACCCTGAGGAAAAAAAAATATATATCTACACACACACTCACCACATTCCAGACACTGAGAAAAAAAAAATATATATATATACACACACTCACCACATTCCAGATCCTGAGAAAAAAAAATATATATACACACACTCGCCACATTCCAGACCCTGAGGAAAAAAAATATATATATACACACACACAATCACCACAGTCCAGACACTGAGAAAAAAATATATATATATACACACTCACCACATTCCAGACCCTGAGGAAAAAAAAAATATATATACACAGACTCACCACATTCCAGACCCTGAGGAAAAAAAAAATATATATATGCACAAACTCACCACATTCCAGACCCTGTGAAAAAAAAAAATATATATATATATATACACACACGCACCACATTCCAGACCCTGAGAAAAAAAAAATATATATATATACACACTCACCACATTCCAGACCCTGAGAAAAAAAAATATATACATACACACACTCACCACATTCCAGACCCTGAGGAAAAAAAAAAATATATATATATACACACACTCACCACATTCCAGACCCTGTGAAAAAAAAATATATATATACACACACTCACCACATTCCAGAGCCTGAGGAAAAAAAAAATATATATATATACACACACACACTCACCACATTCCAGACACTGAGAAAAAAAAATATATATATACACACTCACCACATTCCAGACCCTGAGAAAAAAATATATATACATATACACACACTCACCACATTCCAGAGCCTGAGGAAAAAAAAAAATATATATATATACACACACACGCACTCACCACATTCCAGACACTGAGAAAAATATATATATATATACACACTCACCACATTCCAGACCCTGAGAAAAAAAAATATATATATACACACACTCACCACAATCCAGACACCGAGATAAAAAAATATATGTATATGCACACACTCACCACATTCCAGACCCTGAGAAAAAAAAAATATATATATACACACACTCACCACATTCCAGCCACCGAGAAAAAAAAAAAAATATATATATATATACACACTCACCACATTCCAGACACTGAGAAAAAAATAATATATATATATATACACACGCACTCACCACAGTCCAGACCCTGAGAAAAAAAATAATATATATACATATATACACACACTCACCACATTCCAGACTCTGAGAAAAAAAAAATATATATACACACACACTCACCACATTCCAGACCCTGAGAAAAAAAAAAAAAATATATATATATATATACACACACTCACCACATTCCAGATCCTGAGAAAAAAAAATATATATATACACACACTCACCACATTCCAGACCCTGAGGGAAAAAAATATATATACACACACACTCACCACATTCCAGATCCTGAGAAAAAAAAATATATATATACACACTCACCACATTCCAGACCCTGAGAAAAAAAAAAAATATATATATATACACACACTCACCACATTCCAGATCCTGAGAAAAAAAAATATATATATACACACTCTCACCACATTCCAGACACTGAGAAAAAAAAAAATTATATATACACACACTCACCACATTCCAGACCCTGAGGAAAAAAAATATATATACACACACACTCACCACATTCCAGACCCTGAGAAAAAAAAAATATATATATACACACACACTCACCACATTCCAGATCCTGAGAAAAAAAAATATATATATATACACTCACTCACCACATTCCAGACCCTGAGGAAAAAAAAATATATATATACACACACACTCACCACAGTCCAGACCCTGAGAAAAAAAAAATATATATATATACACACTCACCACATTCCAGACCCTGAGGAAAAAAAAAATATATATATATACACACACTCACCACATTCCAGACCCTGTGAAAAAAAATATATATAAAAATACACACAATCACCACATTCCAGACACTGAGAAAAAGTATATATATATATATACACACTCACCACATTCCAGACCCTGAGAAAAAAAAAATATACATACACACACTCACCACATTCCAGACCCTGAGGAAAAAAAATATATATATATACACACACTCACCACATTCCAGACCCTGTGAAAAAAAAAATATATATATACACACACTCACCACATTCCAGACCCCGAGGAAAAAAATATATATATATACACACACTCACCACATTCCAGACCCTGAGAAAAAAATATATATATATACACACTGACCACATTCCAGACCCAGATGAAAAAAAAAATACATATTTATATATATATATATATATATATATACACACACTCACCACATTCCAGACCCTGAGAAAAAAAAGATATATATATATATACACACACTCACCACATTCCAGACTCTGAGAAAAAAAAATATATATATATATCCACACTCACTCACCACATTCCAGACCCAGAGAAAAAAAAATATACATATATATATATACACACACTCACCACATTCCAGACCCTGAGAAAAAAAATATATATATATACACACACACCACATTCCAGACCCTGAGAAAAAAATATATATACATATACACACTCACCACATTCCAGACCCAGAGAAAAAAAATATATATATACACACACTCACCACATTCCAGACCCTGAGGAAAAAAATAATATATATTTTTGCACACACACTCACCACATTCCAGACACTGAGAAAAAAAAAATATACATATACACACACTCACCACATTCCAGACCCTGAGGAAAAAAAATATATATATATACACACACCCCACATTCCAGACACTGAGAAAAAAAAAGTATATTTACACACACTCACCACATTCCAGACCCTGAGAAAATATATATATATATATATATACACACACTCACCACATTCCAGACCCTGAGAAAAAAAAAATATATATATACACACACACACTCACCGCATTCCAGACCCTGAGAAAAAATATATATATATATATATAAACACACTCATCACATTCCAGACACTGAGAAAAATAAATATATATACACACACTCACCACATTCCAGACTCTGAGAAAAAAAAAATATACATATATACACACACACACACTCACCACATTCCAGACACTGAGAAAAAAAATATATATATATACACACTCACCACATTCCAGACCCTGAGAAAAATATATATATATATATATACACACACTCACCACATTCCAGACCCTGAGAAAAAAAAATATATATATATACACACTCACCACATTCCAGACCCAGAGAAAAAAAAATATATATATAAATATATATTTCCACACACTCACCACATTCCAGACCCTCAGAAAAATATATATATATATATATATATATCCACACTCACCACATTCCAGACCCAGAGAAAAAAATATATACATATATATATATACACACACTCACCACATTCCAGACCCTGAGAAAAAAATATTAATATATACACACACACCACATTCCAGAGCCTGAGAAAAAAATATATATACATATACACACTCACCACATTCCAGACCCTGAGAAAAAAAATAATATATATTTCTGCACACACACTCACCACATTCCAGACACTGAGAAAAAAAAAATATATATATATACACACACTCACCACATTCCAGACACTGAGAAAAAAAAAATATATATATATACACACACTCACCACATTCCAGACCCTGAGAAAAAAAAATATATATATATATATACACACACTCACCACATTCCAGACCCTGAGAAAAAAAAAAAATATATATATATACACACACACTCACCACATTCCAGACCCTGAGAAAACAAAAGATATGTATGTATACACACACTCACCACATTCCAGACCCTGAGAAAAATATATATATATATATATATATATATATATATCCACACTCACCACTTTCCAGACCCTGAGAAAAAAAAAATATACATATATACACACACACACCACATTCCAGACCCTGCGAAAAAATTTTTTATATATATACACACACTCACCACATTCCAGACCCTGAGGAAAAAAATAATATATATTTCTGCACACACACTCACCACATTCCAGACCCTGAGAAAAAAAATTATATATATATATACACACACCCCAAATTCCAGACCCTGAGAAAAAAAAAAATATATATATACACACACTCACCACATTCAAGACCATGAGAAAAATAAAATAGATATATATATATATACACACACTCACCACATTCCAGACCCTGAGAAAAAAACATATATATACACACACTCACCACATTCCAGACCCTGAGAAAAAAGTATATATATATGTATACACACTCACCACATTCCAGACACTGAGAAAAAATAATATATATGTATACACACACTCACCACATTCCAGACCCTGAGAAACAAAATATATATATATATATAAACACACTCACCACATTCCAGACCCTGAGAAAAAAAAAATATATATATACACACACTCACCACATTCCAGACACTGAGAAAAAAAATACATATACACACACTCACCACATTCCAGACCATGAGAAAAAAAGTATCTATATATGTATACACACTCACCACATTCCAGACACTGAGAAAAAATAATATATATGTATACACACACTCACCACATTCCAGACCCTGAGAAACAAAATATATATATTTATACACACACACTCACCACATTCCAGACACTGAGAACAATATATATATATATATATACACACACACCACATTCCAGACCCTGAGAAAAAAATATATATATATACACACACTCACCACATTCCAGACACCGAGAAAAAAAAATATATACATATATATATACACACACTCACTACATTCCAGACCCTGAGAAAAAAAAAATATATACACACACTCACCACATTCCAGACACTGAGAAAAATATATATATATACATATATACACACACACCACATTCCAGACCCTGAGAAAAAAATATATATATATATAGATACACACACACCACATTCCAGACCCTGAGAAAAAAAAATATATATATACACACACACACACCACATTCCAGACACCGAGAAAAAAAAATATAGATTTATATATATACACACTCACCACATTCCAGACCCAGAGAAAAAAAAATATACATATATATATATACACACACTCACCACATTCCAGACCCTGAGAAAAAAAAAATATATATACACACACTCACCACATTCCAGACCCTGATAAAAAAAAAATATATATACACACACACCACATTCCAGACCCTGAGAAAAAAAAATATATACATATACACACACTCACCACATTCCAGACCCTGAGGAAAAAAATATATATAGTTCTGCACACACACTCACCACATTCCAGACCCTGAGAAAAAAAAATATATATATATATACACACACTCACCACATTCCAGACCCTGAGAAAAAAATATATATATATACACACCCCACATTCCAGACCCTGAGAAAAAAAAAATATATATACACACACTCACTACATTCCAGACACTGAGAAAAAAAAAATATATATACACACACACTCACCACATTCCAGACCCTGAGAAAAAAATATATATATACACACACACTCACCACATTCCAGACCCTGAGAAAAAATATATATATATACACACACACTCACCACATTCCAGACCCTGAGAAAAATAAATATATACACACACACACTCACCACATTCCAGACTCTGAGAAAAAAATAATATATATATATACACACACACCACATTCCAGACCCTGAGAAAATAAAAATATATATATATATATATACACACACTCAACACATTCCAGACCCTGAGAAAAAAAAAAAAAAATATATATATATACACACTCACCACATTCCAGACACTGAGGAAAAAAAAAAATATATATATACACACACTCACCACATTCCTGACCCTGAGAAAAAAAAAATATATATATATACACACAGTCACCACATTCCAGACCCTGAGAAAAAATATATATATACACACACACTCACCACATTCCAGACCCTGAGAAAAAAAAAATATATATACACACACACTCACCACATTCCAGACACTGAGAAAAAAAAATATATATATACACACACACTCACCACATTCTAGACCCTGAGAAAAAAAAATATATATATACACACACTCACCACATTCCAGACACTGAGAAAAAACATATATATATATATATTTACACACACACTCACCACATTCCAGACACTGAGAAAAAAAAATATATATATACACACTCACTCACCACATTCCAGACCCTGATAAAAAAAAATATATATATACACACACACCACATTCCAGACCCTGAGAAAAAAAAATATATATATATACACACACTCACCACATTCCAGACCCTGAGGAAAAAAATATATATAGTTCTGCACACACACTCAGCACATTCCAGACCCTGAGAAAAAAAATATATATATATATATACACACACTCACCACATTCCAGACCCTGAGAAAAAAAAATATATATATACATACCCCACATTCCAGACCCTGAGAAAAAAAAATATATATATACACACACACTCACCACATTCCAGACCCTGAGAAAAAAATATATATATACACACACACTCACCACATTCCAGACCCTGAGAAAAAAAATATATATATACACACACACTCACCACATTCCAGACCCTGAGAAAAAAATATATATATACACACACACTCACCACATTCCAGACCCTGAGAAAAAAAATATATATATACACACACACTCACCACATTCCAGACCCTGAGAAAAAAATATATATATACACACACACTCACCACATTCCAGACCCTGAGAAAAAAAATATATATATACACACACGCTCACCACATTCCAGACCCTGAGAAAAAAAATATATATATACACACACTCACCACATTCCAGACTCTGAGAAAAAAATAATATATATATATACACACACACCACATTCCAGACCCTGAGAAAAAAATATATACATACACACACACACTCACCACATTCCAGACTCTGAGAAAAAAATAATATATATATATACACACACACCACATTCCAGACCCTGAGAAAATAAAAAAAAAATATATATATACACACACTCAACACATTCCAGACCCTGAGAAAAAAAAAATATATATATATACACACTCACCACATTCCAGACACTGAGGAAAAAAAAAATATATATATACACACACTCACCACATTCCAGACCCTGAGAAAAAAAAATATATATATACACACACACTCACCACATTCCAGACCCTGAGAAAAAAAAAATATATATACACACACACTCACCACATTCCAGACACTGAGAAAAAAATATATATATATACACACACACTCACCACATTCTAGACCCTGAGAAAAAAAAATATATATATATACACACACTCACCACATTCCAGACACTGAGAAAAAACATATATATATATATATTTACACACACACTCACCACATTCCAGACACTGAGAAAAAAAAATATATATATACACACTCACTCACCACATTCCAGACCCTGAAAAAAAAAATATATATATACACACACACCACATTCCAGACCCTGAGAAAAAAAAATATATATATATACACACACTCACCACATTCCAGACCCTGAGGAAAAAAATATATATAGTTCTGCACACACACTCAGCACATTCCAGACCCTGAGAAAAAATATATATATATATATATACACACACTCACCACATTCCAGACCCTGAGAAAAAAAAATATATATATACATACCCCACATTCCAGACCCTGAGAAAAAAAAATATATATATACACACACACTCACCACATTCCAGACCCTGAGAAAAAAATATATATATACACACACACTCACCACATTCCAGACCCTGAGAAAAAAAATATATATATACACACACACTCACCACATTCCAGACCCTGAGAAAAAAATATATATATACACACACACTCACCACATTCCAGACCCTGAGAAAAAAAATATATATATACACACACACTCACCACATTCCAGACCCTGAGAAAAAAATATATATATACACACACACTCACCACATTCCAGACCCTGAGAAAAAAAATATATATATACACACACGCTCACCACATTCCAGACCCTGAGAAAAAAAATATATATATACACACACTCACCACATTCCAGACTCTGAGAAAAAAATAATATATATATATACACACACACCACATTCCAGACCCTGAGAAAAAAATATATACATACACACACACACTCACCACATTCCAGACTCTGAGAAAAAAATAATATATATATATACACACACACCACATTCCAGACCCTGAGAAAATAAAAAAAAAATATATATATACACACACTCAACACATTCCAGACCCTGAGAAAAAAAAAATATATATATATACACACTCACCACATTCCAGACACTGAGGAAAAAAAAAATATATATATACACACACTCACCACATTCCAGACCCTGAGAAAAAAAAATATATATATACACACACACTCACCACATTCCAGACCCTGAGAAAAAAAAAATATATATACACACACACTCACCACATTCCAGACACTGAGAAAAAAATATATATATATACACACACACTCACCACATTCTAGACCCTGAGAAAAAAAAATATATATATATACACACACTCACCACATTCCAGACACTGAGAAAAAACATATATATATATATATTTACACACACACTCACCACATTCCAGACGCTGAGAAAAAAAAATATATATATACACACACTCACCACATTCCAGACCCTGAGAAAAAAAAAATATATATACACACACACACTCACCACATTCCAGACTCTGAGAAAAAAATAATATATATATATATATACACACACACCACATTCCATACCCTGATAAAAAAAAATATATATATACACACACACCACATTCCAGACCCTGAGAAAAAAAAAATATATACATATACACACTCACCACATTCCAGACCCTGAGAAAAAAAATTTAGATATATACACACACTCACCACATTCCAGACCCTGAGGAAAAAAATAATATATATTTCTGCACACACACTCACCACATTCCAGACCCTGAGAAAAAAAAAAATATATATATACACACACTCACCACATTCCAGACCCTGAGAAAAAATATATATATATATATACACACCCCACATTCCAGACCCTGAGAAAAAAAAATATATATATACACACACTCACTACATTCCAGACCCTGAGAAAAAAAAATATATATATCTACACACACTCACCACATTCCAGACCCTGAGAAAAAAAATATATATACACACACACTCACCACATTCCAGACCCTGAGAAAAAAATATATATATCCACAAACACACTCACCACATTCCAGACCCTGAGAAAAATATATATATATATACACACACTCACCACATTCCAGACACTGAGAAAAAACATATATATATATATTTACACACATACTCACCACATTCCAGACGCTGAGAAAAAAAAATATATATATATACACACACACTCACCACATTCCAGACCCTGAGAAAAAAAAAAATTATATATATATATATATATATATATATATACACTCACCACATTCCAGATACTGAGAAAAAAATATATATATATATATACACACACACTCACCACATTCCAGACCCTGAGAAAAAAAAAAATATATATATACACACTCACCACATTCCAGACCCTGAGAAAAAAAAAATATATATATACACACACTCACTACATTCCAGACCCTGAGAAAAAAAAAATATATATATATACACACACTCACTACATTCCAGACCCTGAGAAAAAAAAAAATATATATATACACACACTTACCACATTCCAGACCCTGAGAAAAAAATATATATATATACACACACTCACCACATTCCAGACCCTGAGAAAAAAAAGTATATATATACACACTCACCACAGTCCAGACCATGTGAAAAAAAAAATATTTGTATATACACACACACAACATTCCAGACCCTGAGAAAAAAATATATATATATAAACACACACTCACCACATTCCAGACCCTGAGAAAAAAAAAATATAGATAGATATCTATATATACACAGTCACCACATTCCAGACCCTGAGAAAAAAAATAAATATATACACACGCTCACCACATTCCAGACCCTGAGAAAAAAAAAATATATATATATATGCACACACTCACCACATTCCAGACCCTGAGGAAAAAAAATATATATATATATACACACACACACCACATTCAAGACCCTGAGGAAAAAAAAAAAAATATATATATACACACACTCACCACATTCCAGACCCTGAGAAAAAAAAAAAATATATATATACACACACTCACCACATTCCAGACCCTGAGGAAAAAAATAATATATATTTCTGCACACACACTCACCACATTCCCGACCCTGTGAAAACAAAAAAAAAATATATATACACACACTCACCACATTCCAGACCCTGAGAAAAAAAACATATTTAAATATATACACACTCACCACATTCCAGACCCTGAGAAAAAAAAATATGTATATACACACTTACACCACATTCCAGACCCTGAGAAAAAAAAAGTATATATATACACACACACTCACCACATTCCCGACCCTGTGAAAACAAAAAAAATATATATATACACACACTCACCACATTCCAGATCCTGAGAAAAAAAAAATATATATATACACACACTCACCACATTCCAGACCCTGAAAAAAAAAACATATGTAAATATATACACACTCACCACATTCCAGACCCTGAGAAAAAAAAAATATATATATACACACATACACCACATTCCAGACCCTGAGAAAAAAAAATATATATATATATACACACACACTCACCACATTCCGGATCCTGAGACAAAAAAATATATACATACACACACTCACCACATTCCAGACTCTGAGAAAAAAATAATATATATATATACACACACACCACATTCCAGACCCTGAGAAAATAAAAAAAATATATATATATACACACACTCAACACATTCCAGACCCTGAGAAAAAAAAAATATATATATATACACACTCACCACATTCCAGACACTGAGGAAAAAAAAAATATATATATACACACACTCACCACATTCCAGACCCTGAGAAAAAAAAATATATATATACACACACACTCACCACATTCCAGACCCTGAGAAAAAAAATATATATATACACACACACTCACCACATTCCAGACACTGAGAAAAAAATATATATATATACACACACACTCACCACATTCTAGATCCTGAGAAAAAAAAATATATATATATACACACACTCACCACATTCCAGACACTGAGAAAAAACATATATATATATATATTTACACACACACTCACCACATTCCAGACGCTGAGAAAAAAAAAATATATATATACACACACTCACCACATTCCAGACCCTGAGAAAAAAAATATATATATACACACACACACTCACCACATTCCAGACTCTGAGAAAAAAATAATATATATATATATATACACACACACCACATTCCATACCCTGATAAAAAAAAATATATATATATACACACACACCACATTCCAGACCCTGAGAAAAAAAAAATATATACATATACACACTCACCACATTCCAGACCCTGAGAAAAAAAATTTAGATATATACACACACTCACCACATTCCAGACCCTGAGGAAAAAAATAATATATATTTCTGCACACACACTCACCACATTCCAGACCCTGAGAAAAAAAAAATATATATATATACACACACTCACCACATTCCAGACCCTGAGAAAAAAAATATATATATATATACACACCCCACATTCCAGACCCTGAGAAAAAAATATATATATATACACACACTCACTACATTCCAGACCCTGAGAAAAAAATATATATATATCTACACACACTCACCACATTCCAGACCCTGAGAAAAAAAATATATATACACACACACTCACCACATTCCAGACCCTGAGAAAAAAATATATATATCCACAAACACACTCACCACATTCCAGACCCTGAGAAAAAAATATATATATATACACACACTCACCACATTCCAGACACTGAGAAAAAACATATATATATATATTTACACACATACTCACCACATTCCAGACGCTGAGAAAAAAAAATATATATATATACACACACACTCACCACATTCCAGACCCTGAGAAAAAAAAAAATTATATATATATATACACACACTCAACACATTCCAGACCTTGAGGAAAAAAAAAAAATATATATATATATATATATATATATATATACACTCACCACATTCCAGATACTGAGAAAAAAACATATATATATATATACACACACACTCACCACATTCCAGACCCTGAGAAAAAAAAATATATATATATACACACTCACCACATTCCAGACCCTGAGAAAAAAAAAATATATATATACACACACTCACTACATTCCAGACCCTGAGAAAAAAAAAATATATATATATACACACACTCACTACATTCCAGACCCTGAGAAAAAAAAAATATATATATACACACACTTACCACATTCCAGACCCTGAGAAAAAAATATATATATATACACACACTCACCACATTCCAGACCCTGAGAAAAAAAAGTATATATATACACACTCACCACAGTCCAGACCATGTGAAAAAAAAAATATTTGTATATACACACACACAACATTCCAGACCCTGAGAAAAAAAAATATATATATAAACACACACTCACCACATTCCAGACCCTGAGAAAAAAAAAATATAGATAGATATCTATATATACACAGTCACCACATTCCAGACCCTGAGAAAAAAAATAAATATATACACACGCTCACCACATTCCAGACCCTGAGAAAAAAAAAATATATATATATATGCACACACTCACCACATTCCAGACCCTGAGGAAAAAAAATATATATATATATACACACACACACCACATTCAAGACCCTGAGGAAAAAAAAATATATATATATATACACACACTCACCACATTCCAGACCCTGAGAAAAAAAAAAATATATATATACACACACTCACCACTTCCAGACCCTGAGGAAAAAAATAATATATATTTCTGCACACACACTCACCACATTCCCGACCCTGTGAAAACAAAAAAAATATATATATACACACACTCACCACATTCCAGACCCTGAGAAAAAAAACATATTTAAATATATACACACTCACCACATTCCAGACCCTGAGAAAAAAAAATATGTATATACACACTTACACCACATTCCAGACCCTGAGAAAAAAAAGTATATATATACACACACACTCACCACATTCCCGACCCTGTGAAAACAAAAAAAATATATATATACACACACTCACCACATTCCAGATCCTGAGAAAAAAAATATATATATATACACACACTCACCACATTCCAGACCCTGAAAAAAAAAACATATGTAAATATATACACACTCACCACATTCCAGACCCTGAGAAAAAAAAAATATATATATACACACATACACCACATTCCAGACCCTGAGAAAAAAAAAATATATATATATACACACACACTCACCACATTCCGGATCCTGAGACAAAAAAATATATACATACACACACTCACCACATTCCAGATCCTGAGAAAAAAATATATATATACACACACTCACCACATTCCAGACCCTGAAAAAAAAAACATATGTAAATATATACACACTCACCACATTCCAGACCCTGAGAAAAAAAAAATATATATATACACACATACACCACATTCCAGACCCTGAGAAAAAAAAAAATATATATATACACACACACTCACCACATTCCGGATCCTGAGACAAAAAAATATATATATATACACACACTCACCACATTCCAGATCCTGAGAAGAAAAAAATATATATATACACACACTCACCACATTCCAGACCCTGAGAAAAAAAACATATGTAAATATATACACACTCACCACATTCCAGACCCTGAGAAAAAAAAAAAATATATATATATACACACAAACTCACCACATTCCGGACCCTGAGGAAAAAAAAATATATATACACACTCACCACATTCCAGACACTGAGAAAAAAAATATATATATATACACACACTCACCACATTCCAGACCCTGAGAAAAAAAAAAAATATATATATACATAAATGCACCACAGTCCAGACCCTGAGAATTAAAAATATATATAGATATATACACACTCACCACATTCCAGACCCTGAGAAAAAAAATATATATGTATACACACACACTCACCACATTCCAGATCCTGAGAAAAAAATATATATATATACACACACACTCACCACATTCCAGACCCTGAGAAAAAAATATATATATATACACACACTCACCACATTCCAGACCCTGAGAAAAAAAAGTATATATATATATATATACACACACACCACATTCCAGACCCTGAGAAAAAAAAATATATATATATATATATACACTCACCACAGTCCAGACCATGTGAAAAAAAAATATATATACACACACACCACATTCCAGACACTGAGAAAAAAAAAAATATATATATACACACACTCACCACATTCCAGAACCTGAGAAAAAAAAATATAGATATATATATATATATACACACTCACCACATTCCAGACCCTGAGAAAAAAAATAAATATATACACATGCTCACCACATTCCAGACCCTGAGGAAAAAAAAAAATATATATACACACACACACCACATTCAAGACCCTGAGAAAAAAAAAATATATATATATACACACACTCACCACATTCCAGACCCTGAGAAAAAAAATATATATATTTCTGCACACACACTCACCACATTCCCGAACCTGTGAAAAAAAAATATATATATATACACACACTCACCACATTCCAGACACTGAGAAAAAAAAAGATTTATATATACACACACTCACCACATTCCAGACCCTGAGAAAAAAAAACATATTTAAATATATACACACTCACCACATTCCAGACCCTGAGAAAAAAAAAATATATATATACACACTTACACCACATTCCAGACCATGAGAAAAAAAAATATATATATATATACACACACACTCACCACATTCCGGATCCTGAGACAAAAAAATATATATATACACACACTCACCACATTCCAGACCCTGAGAAAAAAAAATATATATATATACACATATACACCACATTCCAGACCCTGAGAAAAAAAAAAATATATATATATATATATACACACACACTCAACACATTCCGGATCCTGAGACAAAAAAATATATATATACACACACTCACCACATTCCAGATCCTGAGAAAAAAATATATATATACACACACTCACAACATTCCAGACCCTGAAAAAAAAACATATGTAAATATATACACACTCACCACATTCCAGACCCTGAGAAAAAAAATATATATACATATACACACATACACCACATTCCAGACCCTGAGAAAAAAAAAATATATATATACACACACACTCACCACATTCCGGATCCTGAGACAAAAAAATATATATATACACACACTCACCACATTCCATACCTGAGAAGAAAAAAATATATATATACACACACTCACCACATTCCAGACCCTGAGAAAAAAAACATATGTAAATATATACACACTCACCACATTCCAGACCCTGAGAAAAAAAAAAATATATATATATACACACAAACTCACCACATTCCGGACCCTGAGAAAAAAAAATATATATACACACTCACCACATTCCAGACCCTGAGAAAAAAAAATATATATACATAAACTCACCACAGTCCAGACCCTGAGAATAAAAAATATATATAGATATATACACACTCACCACATTCCAGACCCTGAGAAAAAAAATATATATGTATACACACACACTCACCACATTCCAGATCCTGAGAAAAAAAAAATATTTATATACACACACACTCACCACATTCCAGACCCTGAGAAAAAAAAAAATATATATATATACACACACTCACCACATTCCAGACCCTGAGAAAAAAAATAAATATATACACACGCTCACCACATTCCAGACCCTGAGCAAAATATATATATATATATATATATATATATGCACACACTCACCACATTCCAGACACTGAGAAAGAAAATATATATATATACACACACTCACCACATTCCAGACACTGAGAAAAAAAAAGATTTATATATACACACACTCACCACATTCCAGACCCTGAGAAAAAAAATATATATATACACACACCCCACATTCCTGACCCTGAGAAAAAATAATATATATATACACACTCACCACATTCCAGACCCTGAGAAAAAAAAATATATATATACACACACTCACCACATTTCAGACCCTGAGAAAAAAAATATATATATACACACACCCCACATTCCTGACACTGAGAAAAAAATATATATATATACACACACTCACCACATTCCAGACACTGAGAAAAAAAAAGATTTATATATACACACACTCACCACATTCCAGACCCTGAGAAAAAAAAATATATATATACACACACCCCACATTCCTGACCCTGAGAAAAAAAAATATATATATACACACACTCACTACATTCCAGACACTGAGAAAAAAAATATATATATATATACACACACTCACCACATTCCAGACCCTGAGAAAAAAATATATATATACACACACACTCACCACATTCCAGAATCTGAGAGAAAAAAACATATTTAAATATATACACACTCACCACATTCCAGACCCTGAGAAAAAAAAAATATATATATACACACTTACACCACATTCCAGACCCTGCGAAAAAAAATATATATATACACACACACTCACCACATTCTGGATCCTGAGAAGAAAAAAATATATATATACACACACTCACCACATTCCAGACCCTGAGAAAAAAAACATATGTAAATATATACACGCTCACCACATTCCAGACCCTGAGAAAAAAAAAAATATATATATATCTCCACACAAACTCACCACATTCCGGACCCTGAGAAAAAAAAATATATATATACGCACTCACCACATTCCAGACCCTGAGAAAAATAATATATATATATGCACACACTCACCACATTCCAGACCCTGAGAAAAAAAAATATATATATATACATAAACTCACCACAGTCCAGACCCTGAGAATAAAAAATATATATAGATATATACACACTCACCACATTCCAGACCCTGAGAAAAAAAAAATATATGTATACACACACAATCACCACATTCCAGATCCTGAGAAAAAAATATATATATATACACACACACTCACCACATTCCAGACCCTGAGAAAAAAAAATATATATATATATACACACACTCACCACATTTCAGACCCTGAGAAAAAAAAATTATATATATATACACACACACCACATCCAGACCCTGAGAAAAAAAATATATATATTTGCACACACTCACCACAGTCCAGACACCGTGAAAAAAATATATATATATTTATATATACACACACTCACCACATTCCAGACCCTGAGAAAAAAAAAATATATATACACACACTCACCTCATTCCAGACACCGAGAAAAAAAAATATATATATATACACACACTCACCACATTCCAGACACCGAGAAAAAAAAATATATATATATACACACACTCACCACATTCCAGACCCTGAGAAAATAAAAATATATATATATATACACACACACTCACCACATTCCAGACACTGAGAAAAAAAAAAATATATATATACACACTCAGCACATTCCAGACACCGAGAAAAAAAATATATATATATACACACACTCACCACATTCCAGACACCGAGAAAAAAATATATAGAAACATATATAGACACACTCACCACATTCCAGACTCCGAGAAAAAAAAATATATATATACACACACTTACCACATTCCAGACACTGAGAAAAAAAAATATATATATACACATACACTCACCACATTCCAGACTCTGAGAAAAAAATAATATATATATATATATACACACACACACTGACCACAGTCCAGACCCTGAGAAAAAAATATATATATATGCACACACACGCACCGCATTCCAGACCCTGAGAAAAAAACGTATATATATATATATATATATATATACACACACACTCACCACATTCCAGACCCTGAGAAAAAAAAAATATATATATATATATACACACACTCACCACATTCCAGACCCCGAGAAAAAAATATATATATACACACACACTCACCACATTCCAGACCCTGAAAAAAAATATATATATCTACACACACACTCACCACATTCCAGACCCTGAGAAAAAAAAAATATATATATATACACACTCACCACATTCCAGACACCGAGAAAAAATATATATATATATATACACACACTCACCACATTCCAGACCCTGAGAAAAAAAAATATATATATGTATACACACTCACCACTTTCCAGACCCTGAGAAAAAAAAAATATATATATACACACACTCACCACATTCCAGACCCTGAGAAAAAAAATAAATATATATATATATACACACACACTCACCACATTCCAGAACCTGAGAAAAAAAATATATATATATACACACTCACCACATTCCAGACCCTGAGAAAAAAAAAAATATATATATATATACACACACTCACCACATTCCAGACCCTGAGAAATATATATATATATATATACACACACACTCACCACATTCCAGACTCTGAGAAAAAAATATATATATATATATCTGCACACACACTCACCACATTCCAGACACTGAGAAAAAAAAAATATATATATATACACACACCCCAAATTCCAGACCCTGAGAAAAATAAAAATATATATATCTACACACACTCACCACATTCCAGACCATGAGAAAAAAAAAAATATATATATACACACACTCACCACATTCCGGACCCTGAGAAAAAAAAAATATATATATACACACTCACCACATTCCAGACTCTGAGAAAAAAGTATATATATATGTATTCACACTCACCACATTCCAGACCCTGAGAAAAAAATATATATATGTATACACACACTCACCACATTCCAGACCCTGAGAAAAAAAAAAATATATATATACACACACTCACCACATTCCAGACACTGAGAAAAAAAAAAGTATATACACACACTCACCACATTCCAGACCCTGAGAAAAAAAAAATATATATATATACACACACTCACCACATTTCAGACCCTGAGAAAAAAAAATTATATATATATACACACACACCACATCCAGACCCTGAGAAAAAAAATATATATATTTGCACACACTCACCACAGTCCAGACACCGTGAAAAAAATATATATATATTTATATATACACACACTCACCACATTCCAGACCCTGAGAAAAAAAAATATATATACACACACTCACCTCATTCCAGACACCGAGAAAAAAAAAATATATATATATACACACACTCACCACATTCCAGACACCGAGAAAAAAAAAATATATATATACACACACTCACCACATTCCAGACCCTGAGAAAAAAAAAAAATATATATATATACACACACACTCACCACATTCCAGACACTGAGAAAAAAATATATGTATATATACACACTCAGCACATTCCAGACACCGAGAAAAAAAAAATATATATATACACACACTCACCACATTCCAGACACCGAGAAAAAAAAATATAGAAACATATATAGACACACTCACCACATTCCAGACTCCGAGAAAAAAAAATATATATATATACACACACTTACCACATTCCAGACACTGAGAAAAAAAAAAATATATATACACATACACTCACCACATTCCAGACTCTGAGAAAAAAATAATATATATATATATATACACACACACACTGACCACAGTCCAGACCCTGAGAAAAAAATATATATATATGCACACACACGCACCGCATTCCAGACCCTGAGAAAAAGACGTATATATATATATACACACACTCACCACATTCCAGACCCTGAGAAAAAAAAAAATATATATATATATACACACACTCACCACATTCCAGACCCCGAGAAAAAAATATATATATACACACACACTCACCACATTCCAGACCCTGAAAAAAAATATATATATCTACACACACACTCACCACATTCCAGACCCTGAGAAAAAAAATATATATATATATACACACTCACCACATTCCAGACACCGAGAAAAAAAAAATATATATATATACACACACTCACCACATTCCAGACCCTGAGAAAAAAATATATATATATGTATACACACTCACCACTTTCCAGACCCTGAGAAAAAAAAAATATATATATACACACACTCACCACATTCCAGACCCTGAGAAAAAAAATAAATATATATATATATACACACACACTCACCACATTCCAGAACCTGAGAAAAAATATATATATATATACACACTCACCACATTCCAGACCCTGAGAAAAAAAAAATATATATATATACACACACTCACCACATTCCAGACCCTGAGAAATATATATATATATATATATACACACACTCACCACATTCCAGACTCTGAGAAAAAAATATATATATATATATCTGCACACACACTCACCACATTCCAGACACTGAGAAAAAAAAAATATATATATATACACACACCCCAATTTCCAGACCCTGAGAAAAATAAAAATATATATATATACACACACTCACCACATTCCAGACCATGAGAAAAAAAAAAATATGTATATATACACACACTCACCACATTCCGGACCCTGAGAAAAAAAAAATAAATATATATATACACACTCACCACATTCCAGACCCTGAGAAAAAAGTATATATATATGTATTCACACTCACCACATTCCAGACCCTGAGAAAAAAATATATATATGTATACACACACTCACCACATTCCAGACCCTGAGAAAAAAAAATATATATATATACACACACTCACCACATTACAGACACTGAGAAAAAAAAAAGTATATACACACACTCACCACATTCCAGACCATGAGAAAAAAATATATATATATATTTATACACACACAGTCACCACATTCCAGACACTGAGAAAAAAAAAATATATATATATACACACACTCACCACATTCCAGACACCGAGAAAAAAAAAATATATATATATACACACACTCACCACATTCCAGACCCTAGAAAAAAAAAATATATATATACACACACTCACCACATTCCAGACACCGAGAAAAAAAAAATATATATATATACACACACACCACATTCCAGACCCTGAGAAAAAAAAATATATATATATATACACACACACCACATTCCAGACCATGAGAAAAAAAAAAATATATATATATACACACACACACGACATTCCAGACACCGAGAAAAAAAAAATATAGATTTATATATATACACACTCACCACATTCCAGACCCTGAGAAAAAAAAATATATATATACACACACTCACCACATTCCAGACCCTGATAAAAAAAAAATATATATATACACACACACCACATTCCAGACCCTGAGAAAAAAAAATATATACATATACACACTCACCACATTCCAGACCCTGAGGAAAAAAAAATATATATATACACACACTCACCACATTCCAGACCCTGAGAAAAAAAAAAATATATATACACACACCCCACATTCCTGACCCTGAGAAAAAAAAATATATATATACACACACTCACTACATTCCAGACACTGAGAAAAAAAAATAAATATATATATACACACACTCACCACATTCCAGACCCTGAGAAAAAAAATATATATATACACACACACTCACCACATTCCAGAATCTGAGAAAAAAAAACATATTTAAATATATACACACTCACCACATTCCAGACCCTGAGAAAAAAAAATATATATATACACACACACTCACCACATTCTGGATCCTGAGACAAAAATATATATATATACACACACTCACCACATTCCAGATCCTGAGAAAAAAAAAATATATATATACACACACTCACCACATTCCAGACCCTGAAAAAAAAAACATATGTAAATATATACACACTCACCACATTCCAGACCCTGAGAAAAAAAAAATATATATATACACACATACACCACATTCCAGACCCTGAGAAAAAAAATATATATATATACACACACACGCACCACATTCCAGACCCTGAGAAAAAAAAATACATATATATACACACACACTCACCACATTCCAGACACTGAGAAAAAAAAAATATATATATATATATATACACACACACTCAACACATTCCGGATCCTGAGACAAAAAAATATATATATACACACACTCACCACATTCCAGACCCTGAGGAAAAAAAATATATATATACACACACTCACCACATTCCAGACACCGAGAAAAAAAAATATATATATATATATACACACACACCACATTCCAGACCCTGAGAAAAAAAAAATATATATATATACACACACACCACATTCCAGACCCTGAGAAAAAAAAAATATATATATATACACACACACACGACATTCCAGACACCGAGAAAAAAAAATATAGATTTATATATATACACACTCACCACATTCCAGACCCAGAGAAAAAAATATATACATATATATATACACACACACTCACCACATTCCAGACCCTAGAAAAAAAAAATATATATATACACACACTCACCACATTCCAGACACCGAGAAAAAAAAAATATATATATATACACACACACCACATTCCAGACCCTGAGAAAAAAAAAATATATATATATATACACACACACCACATTCCAGACCATGAGAAAAAAAAATATATATATATATATATACACACACACACGACATTCCAGACACCGAGAAAAAAAAAATATAGATTTATATATATACACACTCACCACATTCCAGACCCTGAGAAAAAAAAATATATATATACACACACTCACCACATTCCAGACCCTGATAAAAAAAAAATATATATATATACACACACACCACATTCCAGACCCTGAGAAAAAAAAATATATACATATACACACTCACCACATTCCAGACCCTGAGGAAAAAAAAATATATATATACACACACTCACCACATTCCAGACCCTGAGAAAAAAAAATATATATATACACACACCCCACATTCCTGACCCTGAGAAAAAAAAATATATATATACACACACTCACTACATTCCAGACACTGAGAAAAAAAAATAAATATATATATACACACACTCACCACATTCCAGACCCTGAGAAAAAAAATATATATATACACACACACTCACCACATTCCAGAATCTGAGAAAAAAAAACATATTTAAATATATACACACTCACCACATTCCAGACCCTGAGAAAAAAAAATATATATATACACACACACTCACCACATTCTGGATCCTGAGACAAAAAAATATATATATACACACACTCACCACATTCCAGATCCTGAGAAAAAAAATATATATATATACACACACTCACCACATTCCAGACCCTGAAAAAAAAAACATATGTAAATATATACACACTCACCACATTCCAGACCCTGAGAAAAAAAAAATATATATATACACACATACACCACATTCCAGACCCTGAGAAAAAAAAAATATATATATACACACACACGCACCACATTCCAGACCCTGAGAAAAAAAAATACATATATATACACACACACTCACCACATTCCAGACACTGAGAAAAAAAAAAATATATATATATATATATACACACACACTCAACACATTCCGGATCCTGAGACAAAAAAATATATATATACACACACTCACCACATTCCAGACCCTGAGAAAAAAATATATATATATACACACACTCACCACATTCCAGACTCTGAGAAAAAAAAATATATATATATATATATCTGCACACACACTCACCACATTCCAGACCCTGAGAAAAATATATATATATATATATATATACACACACCCCAAATTCCAGACCCTGTGAAAAAAAAAAATATATATATATATACACACACTCACCACATTCCAGACCATGAGAAAAAAATATATATATATACACACACTCACCACATTCCAGACCCTGAGAAAAAAAAAATATATATACACACACTCACCACATTCCAGACCCTGAGAAAAAAGTACGTATATATGTATACACACTCACCACATTCCAGACCCTGAGAAAAAAAAATATATATGTATACACACTCTCACCACATTCCAGACCCTGAGAAACAATATATATATATATATATATATACACACACTCACCACATTCCAGACACCGAGAAAAAAAAAATATATATACAATCACTCACCACATTACAGACCCTGAGAAAAAAAATATATATATATATTTATACACACACACTCACCACATTCCAGACACTGAGAAAAAAAATATATATATATACTCACTCACCACATTCCAGACCCTGAGAAAAAATATATATATATATACACACACTCACCACATTCCAGACCCTGAGAAAAAAAAAATATATATACACACACACTCACCACATTCCAGACCCTGAGAAAAAAAATATATATATAGACACACACACCACATTCCAGACCCTGAGAAAAAAAATATATATATATATACACACACACCACATTCCAGACACCGAGAAAAAAAAAATATAGATTTATATATATACACACTCACCACATTCCAGACCCAGAGAAAAAAAATATACATATATATATATACACACACTCACCACATTCCAGACCCTGAGAAAAAAAAATATATATATTTATACACACACACTCACCACATTCCAGACACTGAGAAAAATATATATATATATATACACACACTCACCACATTCCAGACCCTGAGAAAAAAAATATATATATACACACACTCACCACATTCCAGACCCTGAGAAAAAAAAAAAAAATATATATATATACACACACACACCACATTCCAGACCCTGAGAAAAAAAAAATATATATATATACACACACAAACCACATTCAAGACACCGAGAAAAAAAATATATAGATTTATATATATACACACTCACCACATTCCAGACCCAGAGAAAAAAAAAATATATATATATATACACACACAAACCACATTCCAGACACTGAGAAAAAAAAATATATATATAAATACACACTCACCACATTCCAGACCCTGAGAAAAATATATATATATATACACACACTCACCACATTCCAGACCCTGAGAAAAAAAAAAATATATATATATATATACACACACACCACATTCCAGACCCTGAGAAAAAAAAAAAAATATATATATACACACACAAACCACATTCCAGACACCGAGAGAAAAAAAATATAGATTTATATATATACACACTCACCACATTCCAGACCCAGAGAAAAAAAAATATACATATATATATATACACACACACTCACCACATTCCAGACCCTGAGAAAAAAATATATATATATTTTCACACACTCACCACATTCCAGACCCTGATAAAAAAAAAATATATATATATACACACACACCACATTCCAGACCCTGAGAAAAAAAAATATATACATATACACACTCACCACATTCCAGACCCTGAGGAAAAAAATATATATATTTCTGCACACACACTCACCACATTCCAGACCCTGAGAAAAAAAAATATATATATTTTCACACACTCACCACATTCCAGACCGTGATAAAAAAAAATATATACATATACACACTCACCACATTCCAGACCCTGAGGAAAAAAAAATATATATTTCTGCACACACACTCACCACATTCCAGACCCTGAGAAAAAAAAATATATATATATGCACACACTCACCTCATTCCAGACCCCGAG
Source organism: Heterodontus francisci (assembly GCF_036365525.1). NCBI lineage: Eukaryota > Metazoa > Chordata > Chondrichthyes > Heterodontiformes > Heterodontidae > Heterodontus > Heterodontus francisci. Next base: position 3,640,842 of record NW_027141851.1, read on the forward strand.
AAAAAAAATATATATATATACACACACCCCACATTCCAGACCCTGAGAAAAAAAATATATATATACACACACTCACTACATTCCAGACCCTGAGAAAAAAAATAAATATATATATATACACACACTCACCACATTCCAGACCCTGAGAAAAAAAAATATATATACACACACACTCACCACATTCCAGACCCTGAGAAAAAAAAAATATATATATACACACACACTCACCACATTCCAGACCCTGAGAAAAAATATATATATATACACACACTCACCACATTCCAGACACTGAGAAAAAAAAAATATATATATATATATATACACACACACTCAACACATTCCGGATCCTGAGACAAAAAAATATATATATACACACACTCACCACATTCCAGACCCTGAGGAAAAAAAATATATATATACACACACTCACCACATTCCAGACACCGAGAAAAAAAAAAAATATATATATATATACACACACACCACATTCCAGACCCTGAGAAAAAAAAAAATATATATATATACACACACACCACATTCCAGACCCTGAGAAAAAAAAAATATATATATATACACACACACACGACATTCCAGACACCGAGAAAAAAAAATATAGATTTATATATATACACACTCACCACATTCCAGACCCAGAGAAAAAAATATATACATATATATATACACACACACTCACCACATTCCAGACCCTAGAAAAAAAAAATATATATATACACACACTCACCACATTCCAGACACCGAGAAAAAAAAAATATATATATATACACACACACCACATTCCAGACCCTGAGAAAAAAAAAATATATATATATATACACACACACCACATTCCAGACCATGAGAAAAAAATATATATATATATATATATACACACACACACGACATTCCAGACACCGAGAAAAAAAAAATATAGATTTATATATATACACACTCACCACATTCCAGACCCTGAGAAAAAAAAATATATATATACACACACTCACCACATTCCAGACCCTGATAAAAAAAAAATATATATATACACACACACCACATTCCAGACCCTGAGAAAAAAAAATATATACATATACACACTCACCACATTCCAGACCCTGAGGAAAAAAAAATATATATATACACACACTCACCACATTCCAGACCCTGAGAAAAAAAAATATATATATACACACACCCCACATTCCTGACCCTGAGAAAAAAAAATATATATATACACACACTCACTACATTCCAGACACTGAGAAAAAAAAATAAATATATATATACACACACTCACCACATTCCAGACCCTGAGAAAAAAAATATATATATACACACACACTCACCACATTCCAGAATCTGAGAAAAAAAAACATATTTAAATATATACACACTCACCACATTCCAGACCCTGAGAAAAAAAAATATATATATACACACACACTCACCACATTCTGGATCCTGAGAAAAAAAATATATATATATACACACACTCACCACATTCCAGACCCTGAAAAAAAAAACATATGTAAATATATACACACTCACCACATTCCAGACCCTGAGAAAAAAAAAATATATATATACACACATACACCACATTCCAGACCCTGAGAAAAAAAAAATATATATATACACACACACGCACCACATTCCAGACCCTGAGAAAAAAAAATACATATATATACACACACACTCACCACATTCCAGACACTGAGAAAAAAAAATATATATATATATATATATACACACACACTCAACACATTCCGGATCCTGAGACAAAAAAATATATATATACACACACTCACCACATTCCAGACCCTGAGAAAAAAATATATATATATACACACACTCACCACATTCCAGACTCTGAGAAAAAAAAATATATATATATATATATCTGCACACACACTCACCACATTCCAGACCCTGAGAAAAATATATATATATATATATATATATACACACACCCCAAATTCCAGACCCTGTGAAAAAAAAAAATATATATATATATACACACACTCACCACATTCCAGACCATGAGAAAAAAATATATATATATACACACACTCACCACATTCCAGACCCTGAGAAAAAAAAAATATATATACACACACTCACCACATTCCAGACCCTGAGAAAAAAGTACGTATATATGTATACACACTCACCACATTCCAGACCCTGAGAAAAAAAAATATATATGTATACACACTCTCACCACATTCCAGACCCTGAGAAACAATATATATATATAGATATATATACACACACTCACCACATTCCAGACACCGAGAAAAAAAATATATATATACAATCACTCACCACATTACAGACCCTGAGAAAAAAAAAATATATATATATTTATACACACACACTCACCACATTCCAGACACTGAGAAAAAAAATATATATATATACTCACTCACCACATTCCAGACCCTGAGAAAAAATATATATATATATACACACACTCACCACATTCCAGACCCTGAGAAAAAAAAAATATATATACACACACACTCACCACATTCCAGACCCTGAGAAAAAAAATATATATATAGACACACACACCACATTCCAGACCCTGAGAAAAAAAATATATATATATATACACACACACCACATTCCAGACACCGAGAAAAAAAAAATATAGATTTATATATATACACACTCACCACATTCCAGACCCAGAGAAAAAAAATATACATATATATATATACACACACTCACCACATTCCAGACCCTGAGAAAAAAAAATATATATATTTATACACACACACTCACCACATTCCAGACACTGAGAAAAATATATATATATATATACACACACTCACCACATTCCAGACCCTGAGAAAAAAAATATATATATATACACACACTCACCACATTCCAGACCCTGAGAAAAAAAAAAAAAATATATATATATACACACACACACCACATTCCAGACCCTGAGAAAAAAAATATATATATATATACACACACAAACCACATTCAAGACACCGAGAAAAAAAATATATAGATTTATATATATACACACTCACCACATTCCAGACCCAGAGAAAAAAAATATATATATATATATACACACACAAACCACATTCCAGACACTGAGAAAAAAAAATATATATATAAATACACACTCACCACATTCCAGACCCTGAGAAAAATATATATATATATACACACACTCACCACATTCCAGACCCTGAGAAAAAAAAATATATATATATATATATACACACACACCACATTCCAGACCCTGAGAAAAAAAAAAAATATATATATACACACACAAACCACATTCCAGACACCGAGAGAAAAAAAATATAGATTTATATATATACACACTCACCACATTCCAGACCCAGAGAAAAAAAAATATACATATATATATATACACACACACTCACCACATTCCAGACCCTGAGAAAAAAATATATATATATTTTCACACACTCACCACATTCCAGACCCTGATAAAAAAAAAATATATATATATACACACACACCACATTCCAGACCCTGAGAAAAAAAAATATATACATATACACACTCACCACATTCCAGACCCTGAGGAAAAAAATATATATATTTCTGCACACACACTCACCACATTCCAGACCCTGAGAAAAAAAAATATATATATTTTCACACACTCACCACATTCCAGACCGTGATAAAAAAATATATATATATACACACTCACCACATTCCAGACCCTGAGAAAAAAAAATATATACATATACACACTCACCACATTCCAGACCCTGAGGAAAAAAAAATATATATTTCTGCACACACACTCACCACATTCCAGACCCTGAGAAAAAAAAATATATATATATGCACACACTCACCTCATTCCAGACCCCGAGAAAAAAAATATATATATATACACACACCCCACATTCCAGACCCTGAGAAAAAAAATATATATATACACACACTCACTACATTCCAGACCCTGAGAAAAAAAATAAATATATATATATACACACACTCACCACATTCCAGACCCTGAGAAAAAAAAATATATATACACACACACTCACCACATTCCAGACCCTGAGAAAAAAAAAATATATATATACACACACACTCACCACATTCCAGACCCTGAGAAAAAATATATATATATACACACACTCACCACATTCCAGACACTGAGAAAAAACATACATATATATATATTTACACACACACTCACCACATTCCAGACGCTGAGAAAAAAAAATATATATCTATACACACACTCACCACATTCCAGACCCTGAGAAAAAAATATATATATATACACACACACTCACCACATTCCAGACTCTGAGAAAAAAATAACATATATATATACACACACACCACATTCCAGACCCTGAGAAAAAAAATATATATATATATATATACACACACTCAACACATTCCAGACCCTGAGAAAAAAAATAAATATATATATATACGCACTCACCACATTCCAGACACTGAGAAAAAAAAATATATATATATAAACACACACTCACCACATTCCAGACCCTGAGAAAAAAAATATATATATATACACACACTCACCACATTCCAGACCCTGAGAAATAAAAATATATATATATATACACACACACCACATTCCAGACCATGAGAAAAAAAAATATATACACATACACACTCACCACATTCCAGACCCTGAGAAAAAAAATTTATATATATACACACACTCACCACATTCCAGACCCTGAGGAAAAAAATAATATATATTTCTGCACACACACTCACCACATTCCAGACCCTGAGGAAAATATTTCTATATATATATATATATATATACACACACTCACCACATTCCAGACCCTGAGAAAAAAAAAATATATATATATATACACACACTCACCACATTCCAGACCCTGAGAAAAAAAATATACATATATATACACACTCACCACATTCCAGACCCTGAGAAAAAAAAATATATATATATACACACACTCACTACATTCCAGAACGAGAAAAAAATATATATATATATACACACACTCACCACATTCCAGACCCTGAGAAAAAAAATAAATATATAAATATATACACACGCTCACCACATTCCAGACCCTGAGAAAAAAAATATACATATATATATGCACACACTCACCACATTCCAGACACGGAGGAAAAAAAAAAAATATATATATACAAACACACACCACATTCAATACCCTGAGAAAAAAAAATATATATCTATACACACGCAATCACCACATTCAAGACCCTGAGAAAAAAAATATATATATATACACACACTCACCACATTCCAGACCCTGAGGAAAAAAATAATATATATTTCTGCACACACACTCACCACATTCCCGACCCTGTGAAAAAAAAATATATATATACACACACTCACTACATTCCAGACCCTGAGAAAAAAAAAGATTTATGTATACACACACTCACCACATTCCAGACCCTGAGAAAAAAAAACATATTTAAATATATACACACTCACCACATTCCAGACCCTGAGAAAAAAAAATATATATATACACACACTCACCACATTCCAGACCCTGAGAAAAAAAAAAAAAATATATATATATACACACACACACCACATTCCAGACCCTGAGAAAAAAAAAATATATATATATACACACACAAACCACATTCAAGACACCGAGAAAAAAAATATATAGATTTATATATATACACACTCACCACATTCCAGACCCAGAGAAAAAAAAAATATATATATATATACACACACAAACCACATTCCAGACACTGAGAAAAAAAAATATATATATAAATACACACTCACCACATTCCAGACCCTGAGAAAAATATATATATATATACACACACTCACCACATTCCAGACCCTGAGAAAAAAAAATATATATATATATATATACACACACACCACATTCCAGACCCTGAGAAAAAAAAAATATATATATATACACACACAAACCACATTCCAGACACCGAGAGAAAAAAAATATAGATTTATATATATACACACTCACCACATTCCAGACCCAGAGAAAAAAAAATATACATATATATATATACACACACACTCACCACATTCCAGACCCTGAGAAAAAAATATATATATATTTTCACACACTCACCACATTCCAGACCCTGATAAAAAAAAAATATATATATATACACACACACCACATTCCAGACCCTGAGAAAAAAAAATATATACATATACACACTCACCACATTCCAGACCCTGAGGAAAAAAATATATATATTTCTGCACACACACTCACCACATTCCAGACCCTGAGAAAAAAAAATATATATATTTTCACACACTCACCACATTCCAGACCGTGATAAAAAAAAATATATATATACACACTCACCACATTCCAGACCCTGAGAAAAAAAAATATATACATATACACACTCACCACATTCCAGACCCTGAGGAAAAAAAAATATATATTTCTGCACACACACTCACCACATTCCAGACCCTGAGAAAAAAAAATATATATATATGCACACACTCACCTCATTCCAGACCCCGAGAAAAAAAATATATATATATACACACACCCCACATTCCAGACCCTGAGAAAAAAAATATATATATACACACACTCACTACATTCCAGACACTGAGAAAAAAAATAAATATATATATATACACACACTCACCACATTCCAGACCCTGAGAAAAAAAAATATATATACACACACACTCACCACATTCCAGACCCTGAGAAAAAAAAAATATATATATACACACACACTCACCACATTCCAGACCCTGAGAAAAAATATATATATATACACACACTCACCACATTCCAGACACTGAGAAAAAACATACATATATATATATTTACACACACACTCACCACATTCCAGACGCTGAGAAAAAAAAATATATATCTATACACACACTCACCACATTCCAGACCCTGAGAAAAAAATATATATATATACACACACACTCACCACATTCCAGACTCTGAGAAAAAAATAACATATATATATACACACACACCACATTCCAGACCCTGAGAAAAAAAATATATATATATATATATACACACACTCAACACATTCCAGACCCTGAGAAAAAAAATAAATATATATATATACGCACTCACCACATTCCAGACACTGAGAAAAAAAAATATATATATATAAACACACACTCACCACATTCCAGACCCTGAGAAAAAAAATATATATATATACACACACTCACCACATTCCAGACCCTGAGAAATAAAAATATATATATATATACACACACACCACATTCCAGACCATGAGAAAAAAAAATATATACACATACACACTCACCACATTCCAGACCCTGAGAAAAAAAATTTATATATATACACACACTCACCACATTCCAGACCCTGAGGAAAAAAATAATATATATTTCTGCACACACACTCACCACATTCCAGACCCTGAGGAAAATATTTCTATATATATATATATATATATATACACACACTCACCACATTCCAGACCCTGAGAAAAAAAAAATATATATATATATACACACACTCACCACATTCCAGACCCTGAGAAAAAAAATATACATATATATACACACTCACCACATTCCAGACCCTGAGAAAAAAAAATATATATATATACACACACTCACTACATTCCAGAACGAGAAAAAAATATATATATATACACACACTCACCACATTCCAGACCCTGAGAAAAAAAATAAATATATAAATATATACACACGCTCACCACATTCCAGACCCTGAGAAAAAAAATATACATATATATATGCACACACTCACCACATTCCAGACACGGAGGAAAAAAAAAATATATATATACAAACACACACCACATTCAATACCCTGAGAAAAAAAAATATATATCTATACACACGCAATCACCACATTCAAGACCCTGAGAAAAAAAATATATATATATACACACACTCACCACATTCCAGACCCTGAGGAAAAAAATAATATATATTTCTGCACACACACTCACCACATTCCCGACCCTGTGAAAAAAAAATATATATATACACACACTCACTACATTCCAGACCCTGAGAAAAAAAAAGATTTATGTATACACACACTCACCACATTCCAGACCCTGAGAAAAAAAAACATATTTAAATATATACACACTCACCACATTCCAGACCCTGAGAAAAAAAAAATATATATATACACACTTACACCACATTCCAGACCCTGAGAAAAAAAAATATATATATATATACACGCACACTCACCACTTTCCGGATCCTGAGACAAAAAAATATATATATACACACACTCACCACATTCCAGATCCTGAGAAAAAAAATATATATATATACACACACTCACCACATTCCAGACCCTGAAAAAAAAACATATGTAAATATATACACACTCACCACATTCCAGACCCTGAGAAAAAAAAATATATATATACACACTTACACCACATTCCAGACCCTGAGAAAAAAAATATATATATATATACACGCACACTCACCACATTCCGGATCCTGAGACAAAAAAAAATATATATACACACACTCACCACATTCCAGATCCTGAGAAAAAATATATATATATATATATACACACACTCACCACATTCCAGACACTGAGAAAAAAAAAAATATATGTATATATATCTATATATATATATACACACACACTCACCACATTCCGGATCCTGAGACAAAAAAATATATATATACACACACTCACCACATTCCAGATCCTGAGAAAAAAAAAATATATATATACACACACTCACCACATTCCAGACCCTGAGAAAAAAAATATATATATTCACACACTCACCACATTCCAGACCCTGAGAAAAAAATATACATATATACACACACTCACCACATTCCAGACCCTGAGAAAAAAATATTTAAATATACACACACTCACCACATTCCAGACCCTGAGAAAAAAAAACATATTTAAATATATACACACTCACCACATTCCAGACCCTGAGAAAAAAAAAATATATATATACACACTTACACCACATTCCAGACCCTGAGAAAAAAAAAAATATATATATATACACGCACACTCACCACATTCCGGATCCTGAGACAAAAAAATATATATATACACACACTCACCACATTCCAGATCCTGAGAAAAAAAATATATATATATACACACACTCACCACATTCCAGACCCTGAAAAAAAAACATATGTAAATATATACACACTCACCACATTCCAGACCCTGAGAAAAAAAAATATATATATACACACTTACACCACATTCCAGACCCTGAGAAAAAAAAAATATATATATATACACGCACACTCACCACATTCCGGATCCTGAGACAAAAAAAAATATATATACACACACTCACCACATTCCAGATCCTGAGAAAAAACATATATATATATATACACACACTCACCACATTCCAGACCCTGAGAAAAAAAATATATATATTCACACACTCACCACATTCCAGACCCTGAGAAAAAAATATACATATATACACACACTCACCACATTCCAGACCCTGAGAAAAAAAATATTTAAATATACACACACTCACCACATTCCAGACCCTGAGAAAAAAAATATATAGATATATATATATATACACACACTCACCACATTCCAGACCCTGAGGAAAAAAAATATATATATATATACACACACACACCACATTCAAGACCCTGAGAAAAAAAAAATATATATATATACACACACTCACCACATTCCAGACCCTGAGAAAAAAAATATATATATATATATATATATACACACACTCACCACATTCCAGACCCAGAGAAACAAATATATATATCTATATTTACACACACACTCACCACATTCCAGACCCTGAGGAAAAAAATAATATATATTTCTGCACACACACTCACCACATTCCCGACCCTGAGAAAAAAAATATATATATATATACACACACTCACCACATTCCAGACCCTGAGAAAAAAAAGATTTATATATACACACACTCACCACATTGCAGACCCTGAGAAAAAAAAACATATGTGAATATATACACACTCACCACATTCCAGACCCTGAGAAAAATATATATATATATATACACACATACACCACATTCCAGACCCTGAGGAAAAAAAAAATATACATATACACACACACTCACCACATTCCGGATCATGAGACAAAAAAAAAATATATACACACACTCACCACATTCCAGATCATGAGAAAAAAAAAATATATATATACACACACTCACCACATTCCAGACCCTGAGGAAAAAAAAAACATATGTAAATATATACACACTCACCACATTCCAGACACTGAGAAAAAAAAAATATATATATATACACACTCACCACATTCCAGACACGGAGAAAAAAATATATATACACACGCACACTCGCCACATTCCAGAGCCTGAGAAAAAATATATATATATATACACACACTCACCACATTCCAGACCCTGAGAAAAAAAAACATATGTAAATATATACACACTCACCACATTCCAGACCCTGAGAAAAAAAAAATATATATATATACACACTCACCACATTCCAGACCCTGAGAAAAAAAAATATATATATTTACAAACACTCACCACATCCCAGACCCTGAGTAAAAAAAATATATATATACACACAGACACCACATTCCAGACCCTGAGAAAAAAAATATATATATATACACACATACTCACCACATTCCGGATCCTGAGACAAAAAATATATATATATACACTCACTCACCACATTCCAGATCCTGAGAAAAAAAATATATATTTACACACACTCACCACATTCCAGACCCTGAGAATAAAAATATATATATATATATACACACACTCACCACATTCCAGACCCAGAGAAAACAAAATATATATATAGACACACACTCATCACAGTCCAGACCCTGAGAATAAAAAATATATATATATATATACACACTCACCACATTCCAGACCCTGAGAAAAAAAAATATATATATATACGCACACACTCACCACATTCCAGATCCTGAGAAAAAAAATATATATTTACACACACACTTACCACATTCCAGACCCTGAGAAAAAAAAAATATATATATACACACTCACCACATTCCAGACCCTGAGAAAAAAATATATATATATACAAACACTCACCACATTCCAGACCCTGAGAAAAAAAAAGTATATATATATATATACACACACACCACATTCCAGACCCTGAGAAAAATAAATACATATATTCACACTCTCACCACAGTCCAGACCCTGTGAAAAAAAAAATATATATACACACACTCACCACATTCCAGACCCTGAGAAAAAAATATATAGATATATATATATATATATATATATATATACACACTCACCACATTCCAGACCCTGAGAAAAAAAATATATAAATATATACACACGCTCACCACATTCCAGATCCTGAGAAAAAAAATATATATATATTTACACACACTCACCACATTCCAGACCCTGAGGAAAAAAAATATATATATATGCACACACTCACCACATTCCAGACCCTGAGAATAAAAATATATATATATACACACACTGACCACATTCCAGACCCTGAGAAAAAAAAAATATATATATACACACACACACTCACCCATTCCAGACCCTGAGAAAAAAAAAAATATATATATACACACACTCACCACATTCCAGACCCTGAGAAAAAAAAAATACATGCACACACTCACCACATTCCAAACCCTGAGAAAAAAAAAATATATATATACACACACTCACCACATTCCAGACACTGAGAAAAAAATATATATATATACACACACTCACCACATTCCAGACCCTGAGAAAAAAAAAATATATATATATACACACACTCACCACATTCCAGAGCCTGAGAAAAAAAAATATATATATGCACACACTCACCACATTCCAGACCCTGAGGGAAAAAAAATATGGAAATATATACACACTCACCACATTCCGGACCCTGAGAAAAAAAAATATATATATACACACATACTCACCACATTCCAGACCCTGAGAAAAAAAAAAAATATATATATATACACACACACTCACCACATTACGGAACCTGAGGAAAAAAAAATATATGTATATACACAAACACCACATTCCAGACCCTGAGAGAAAAAAAAAATATATATATATACACACACTCACCACATTCCAGACCCTGAGAAAAAAAATATATATATACACACAGACTCACCACATTCCAGACACTGAGAAAAAAAAAATATATATATATACACACGCTCACCACATTCCAGACCCTGAGAAAAAAAAAATATATATATATACACACACTCACCACATTCCAGACCCTGAGAAAAAAAAACATACAAATATATACACACTCACCACATTCCAGACCCTGAAAAAATATATATATATATACACACACTCACCACATTCCAGACACTGAGAAAATATATATATATATACACACACTCACCACATTCCAGACCATGAGAAAAAAAATATATATATACACACTCACCAAATTCCAGACACTGAGAAAAAAATAAATAAATATACACACACACACCACATTACAGACCCTGAGAAAAAAATATATATATATATGCACACACACTCACCACATTCCAGACCCTGAGAAAAAAAAATATATATATACACACTCACCACATTCCAGACCCTGAAAAAAAGTATATATATATATACACACACACCACATTCCAGACCCTGAGAAAAAAAAAATATATATATACACACACTCACCACATTGCAGACCCTGAGAAAAAAAAACATATGTGAATATATACACACTCACCACATTCCAGACCCTGAGAAAAATATATATATATATATACACACATACACCACATTCCAGACCCTGAGGAAAAAAAAAATATACATATACACACACACTCACCACATTCCGGATCATGAGACAAAAAAAAAATATATACACACACTCACCACATTCCAGATCATGAGAAAAAAAAAATATATATATACACACACTCACCACATTCCAGACCCTGAGGAAAAAAAAAACATATGTAAATATATACACACTCACCACATTCCAGACACTGAGAAAAAAAAAATATATATATATACACACTCACCACATTCCAGACACGGAGAAAAAAATATATATACACACGCACACTCGCCACATTCCAGAGCCTGAGAAAAAATATATATATATATACACACACTCACCACATTCCAGACCCTGAGAAAAAAAAACATATGTAAATATATACACACTCACCACATTCCAGACCCTGAGAAAAAAAAAATATATATATATACACACTCACCACATTCCAGACCCTGAGAAAAAAAAATATATATATTTACAAACACTCACCACATCCCAGACCCTGAGTAAAAAAAATATATATATACACACAGACACCACATTCCAGACCCTGAGAAAAAAAATATATATATATACACACATACTCACCACATTCCGGATCCTGAGACAAAAAATATATATATATACACTCACTCACCACATTCCAGATCCTGAGAAAAAAAATATATATTTACACACACTCACCACATTCCAGACCCTGAGAATAAAAATATATATATATATATACACACACTCACCACATTCCAGACCCAGAGAAAACAAAATATATATATAGACACACACTCATCACAGTCCAGACCCTGAGAATAAAAAATATATATATATATATACACACTCACCACATTCCAGACCCTGAGAAAAAAAAATATATATATATACGCACACACTCACCACATTCCAGATCCTGAGAAAAAAAATATATATTTACACACACACTTACCACATTCCAGACCCTGAGAAAAAAAAAATATATATATACACACTCACCACATTCCAGACCCTGAGAAAAAAATATATATATATACAAACACTCACCACATTCCAGACCCTGAGAAAAAAAAAGTATATATATATATATACACACACACCACATTCCAGACCCTGAGAAAAATAAATACATATATTCACACTCTCACCACAGTCCAGACCCTGTGAAAAAAAAAATATATATACACACACTCACCACATTCCAGACCCTGAGAAAAAAATATATAGATATATATATATATATATATATATATATACACACTCACCACATTCCAGACCCTGAGAAAAAAAATATATAAATATATACACACGCTCACCACAT